>NC_039288.1:5549291-5798779 GCF_003368295.1 Carassius auratus | reverse complement strand
TTTCTGACCCTGAGATGGTGATTCATTGAACTCACTATCACGTTGAATCATCTTGCGTATTAATAATTCTCTTATCTCTTGCACAAATACTTTGTGCCTTTTTATCAGAGCAGTGAGATACATTCTTGTGGAGGTAAATAGATAACATTCTGCAATTTGTTCTCATATGAGTATATATTATATATATATATATATAATATATATAATATATATATATAATATATATATATATATATATATATATATATATACTCTAAACTAATATTATCTAAACTGTAAACCTCAAGTGTCAAATAAGATAAAAGAGAATTTATTTATATCTTTTTTAAACTTATTGTTCAAGGTATGATTGATGTCCAGAGCCAACAAGGAGTTCTCCTTGCCATTCATTTCTTTGGCCTGCCTTGGTTGTATTTATGCTCTCTGGTCTGTGCTGCAGAAAGAAATCTTGTAAGTGGTCTGACATCACAACACTTTCACACCAAAGAGTATCTTCCTTGTGCACTATACATATATATAGTTCTTTTTATCATCTAATGTTGCTGTAATGTTTTTATTTTTTATTTTGAGCTATGCAACAAGAGGACAATGACCGTGTATGAACAAGATGATTTGTAAGAAAAAAATGTTTTATATACGAATACATTTTAATTTATAATTAATTAATCAATTACTTTATATAGACCGATAGATAATAAATTGTTATTATTTTTTTTGTTTTCAGCAATGAGGACAGTAAATATGGTGAATGCAGAAAAACCTACAGCAGGTAAACTATTTAACACATTCTGAAGGGGGAAACACATCTAATTATAGACTTATATTTACTGTCAGTGTTTTACTTTCAGAATACAAAACACTAACTTTCACACACATTTTCTGTCAGAGGAAAGCTGAAATTCTAAATGTAATCACCATTAGCCAAAATAAAATATTTTATTCATATCATGTCTATTTTTTTTTTTAGTGCAAAGGCCAAACCAAAGAGTGATGCCTTCAGCCTCAAGGTGAGATCTTTTTAGCTGTAGTTAGTGTAAACAGCTACTCACTGTTTATTTAGTGTTATAAATGTCATAGTAATGTCCACTTTATCTAATATATCTTATTATTTTGGGTTGGGGAAAATGTTTTTTACATAACTGAAAGCATTCCCGAGGCTGTAACGATTAACTGAACAAAATCAATTGCCAGTCATTGCCGAATAATCATGATTGAAAGAGCAAAATGAAGGCAAAGTTTCAGGCGTGATCAATTTATTTCACAGGCTTTCACCGATGAACAGGCCTTTCAATAGTAAGAATTTCGGATGTTTTAAAACTCTTAAAAAAAGATTTATTTTTCTAAGATGCATTCAATATTTGAATGATTTTTCTTTCTTCTTTTTTTTTCTCGACTGTTTCCAAGCAGGTGAAATCCACTGGAGTTATCAAAACCTTCCAGCTGGTAAGTCATCGATATTGCAGTCGTAAGATGTTACTTTTGATGAAAGGCATTTTAAAATACAAACTAACCTATGGTATTGCATCTATTGGTTTCCTTCAGCAGAAAAAGGCATCTTCGAACCAACATATGTGTGAGTCATATTTTTTCATATGGTTACCATATGTGAGGAAAAGAAGTCTACAAGATACTAATCACAGACTTTGATTCGCATTTTAAAAATGATTCTACATTCTGCATCTGATACGCTGATACTTTATTTTTTTAATTTTTTATAGGGACCCAATTCCAGATTCAATTTATGTAAACGGAGATGACTCATCGTTAGGTAAATGTTGTGCTTGTTAATATCATTGTCTAATGCAACCATTTGAGATGGTTTCACTCTCTCAAGTTGTTCACAGGAAAAATGAGGTCAAGTAACATATTTAAACTGAAGTACCAAGCAACCTCTAAAACAGACCTGTAGTTGATAAATACAGTGTGTCTATTTTCAAAAGCTACTCTTCACACACAAGTGAAAAAGTGTTTACTGGTGCGATTTACTGCATATATGAACAAGATGCTTAACGCAGTTTCTTTTTAAAAAAATGCTTCATTTGCGTTCCTTAGATTCAGATTCAGGAAAATACGAGAATATTTTTCAAACAAAAAGAAGTGCAACATGACTCAGGGTTGGTGTTTTTTTTTAGTTATTCTCATATCTATATTTAGTTTAGAAAATCACATTTGGTACCTCTTAGCTTTCATCAATAACATGAATAAAAATGTTTATATGTGACCCTGGACCACAAAATCAGTCTGAAGTTGCGCGGATATATTTGTAGCAATAGCCAAAAACAACATTGTATGGGTCAAAATTATAGATTTTCTTTTATGCAAAAAATCATTAGGATATTAAGAAAAATAAATATTCCGTGAAGATATTTTATAAATTCCCTATCGTAAATATATCAAAACTTAATTTTTGATTAGTAATATGCATTGCTAAGAACTTCATTAGGACAATTTTAAAGATTATTTTCTCAATATTTCGATTGTTTTGCACCCTCAGATATAGTTGTATCTCGGCCAAATATTGTCCGATCCTAACAAACCATACATCAATGATGTATACTTTTCAATAAGGAGAAACTGACCCTTATGACTGGTTTTGTAGTCCGGTGTAACATAAAACAAAGTCCAGTAACACAATATAATTTTTTATTAGGACAATTACTTTTTCCATAGTTTTTAAGATTATGTTTTTAATATTTAAAATACATATACATTTGTGATTTAGAGCGATTTGGGATTTTAACTTTTTTTTTTTTTTACTTTATATGACTTTTATAAAAATGGTCCTTTGCTTATTGTGTTTGATAATGTTTCTGCAGATAGCTGTAATTATGTAAATTGGGACATTGCAAATGAGGAAGGTAATATGTTCATTATTAAACCATTAACATTGATAAAACATTTTACAATTTAATCATGAGACAGCGCTGATAATTTTTTTTTCTTTCTCCTTTATTCAGATGAATCCGACTACGTGAATGAGATCACAAAGTGAATAGGAATGACTTCTTTTTTCAGATTTTGATCTAAGTGGCATTTACTGCTATTAAATTAAAGTGTTTAAAAAGTGTACTGCTTGACTTTCTGAAGAAGTCAAATAAGATTAAGTGTGGATGTGCGTAGTCAGCTCTGCTGATCAATAAACAATGATTTAATAAACCGCCAGTGAATACATAAATGCTATAAACTATGAGACGTCTAAAATATTTTATGCAACAAAGGCACAAACATGAGGGCTTCACATGAAGAGCTGTGCAATGAAGATTTGAAGCCTGTTTCATAGAGGTGTGACAAATGAGTCAGATGAATTAACATGCCCTTTTCATAACAAGCGAACGAAAAAGCAATCATGGTGAGAAGCAGCTTTAAGTCGGGGAACATTATATACAATTAAGTGTATAAGGTGTAATTTGGTGTCGGCGTCTGCTCTTGATAATGCTTTCTCCTCTGGCTCTAAAATTGTCACTGGCATCACTAGGTTGAAATCGAAACCTCTAGAACGGTCACTTTTTCTGCTATACTATTTCCGACATGTACTGTAATACAAAATGGAAAATGACTGTTGGAATGAACTTAACTGTGCATGTTAATTTGGGCTGTTAGCAGCGCCTCAAATTCTCATTATGTAAATGGAATTAGTTCTACTATGCCAAGTACTTCAACACCAAAAACAGCCCATCAATCACAAACATAAGAAGGATTTTGTTAATTTTTATTAATGCAATTGGTCATTTTCACAATTATGCTTTTTTTTTTTCTTTTACAAAATATATAAGTCTTGTTCTGGAGTTAAAGAACACTGAGGCTGTGATCATTTGATAACATCTCTTGTCTTTAGCTGGCATCAGGTGCAGCAGTCTTGCTGCACAGGCGACCCAACAGCCCAGCCATCTGTAACAGAGAGTTCACTCCTTCTGCCACTTTCATATGTGTGTAGCCAATTTCCTGGGGATCAAATGTCCAGTTCAAGTGTGATTAAAATAAAAATGGTACATTTCTTGTTTTTATTCAAGTAATTTCCCCCACATTAAAACATAACAAATATCATAACAGTAAAAAAGCTCATTTATTTAAAATGTTGAGACTAGATAACAATGACTATTTTATCTGATTTTCTATGATACTTTCACATTGAATGGTGAAAACATTTGTGATGCTGCCTCTATTGTGTTAGATTTCATTGCAGTGTATTGAAAAAGCTTAAAAGCAAATGTAAATGTTTCTTAGAATTTACTAGAAGGGCAATACACACCTTAATATATTCCAGCTTCAAATATTCAGCCATCTGAAAGGTCTTACACACTCTAAAGATGTTTCCAATGATGTCCTCTGGTGAGTATCCGAGTGACCAAAGCTGCTCAATGATCTGTAGAAAGACGCATAATTGCGGTCTTACCCAGCACCTGCCATTTCTGAAACTGACCCTGAATATTTTCTAAGGGCAAATGTTTAGTGCTACCTTGTAGGCTTCATCAATGTTGGCGTTGACACAGTGCTCCAGCATGCTTTTAACCAGCAGAGGATGTGGCTCATCACACACCTGCAGAAGCAACACTGTTGGTACTTCACCAATACATTTTTATATTGAAATGATGCCCATGCATAAGACAAATAAAATGCATATAAAAATACCTTAAACACATTTTCACTGTTGATGTAACCAAATCCAGAATTTGTTGACTGCAAGTTATTCAGAGCCTAAATTACATACAAAAAAGACAAAAGTATAAGGTTAATATTAATAAGGTTTACCTACAATGTACATATTTTTTAAATGTTATTCAGAGACTATCTATCTCTCTCACTCTCTCTCTATATATTTTTTTTTATCTAGTCTCTAAATATCTTATTAAATATGCATACTTTACGTAAACATTATTAATTGTGTGTGTGTGTGTGTGTGTGTATATATATATATATATATAGAGAGAGAGAGAGAGAGAGAGAGAGAGAGAGAGAGACACACACACACACACATGCATGCATTCATAAATAAAAAGAATAATCAAAACCTTTTTGGTGGCTGTTATTATTATTATTGTACATTGCTTTATTAACAATAGCAACAAAAACAATAATATTAATAACAACCTTTTTTTCTACTTAATGTTTATTATTACAATTAAACGAATTAACACATATAATACATAAATTAACATTTTTGGTAAACAAAATAATATTCATAATATGTACACATAAAACTAGAAGTGGTAATTGACCTGACCTGTCTCATGTCCCCTTGCGCGGTGAAGATGATGGCCTCTAGGCCGTCGTTGGTGACATGTAAGTTCTCCTGCTCAACCACCTCCGTCAGACGCATCATGATCTGGTCGTCTCTGAGCTTGCTGTAACGCAGCACCGCGCAGCGGGACTGGATGGGCTCTGCAACCCAGTGAGAAGATAAACTGAAAAACGTCTGTTTCATATGTACGCTGGCATGGACTTTTAGTGTAATAGTTCATTGAAGCATGTCATCAAAGATTTAAATGTCAATCTGTTATAAACAGCATTTTTGTTTTATGTGCCACATTGCTCACCAATGATCTTATCTGATGCATTACATGCCAGAGCAAAGCGTGTGGTTTTGGAGTAGATCTCCATGGTTCTTCTGAGAGCCTGTTGGGCTCCATCTGTCATGCTGTGGTAAAAAAAAAAAATACAAAAAAATACAAAAAACATTTGCATGAAGCATTTTTTAAATCTACAAAATGCAAAACTTTGAAAATGTATTTTTACATAAATATTTTTTTCAATAAACATGTAAATTAAATCAAATATTTTTAAGAAAACTATTACTCTTACCTGTCAGCCTCATCCAAGATTATGATCTTGTGGCGACCTTTAGGGAGTGTGACCTTTTGCTGGGCAAACATTTTGATTTTGTTTCTCACTACATCAATTCCACTAAAATTAAAAATAGGCAAATAAAAAATGAATTAGTGGACATTAATCTATGAATATGATCATCTAAAACATTCAATGTGCAGACACTTGTTTAATGACACTCATTAGTTGTACAAAACCTTCAGCTTACGTTTCTTACCGGTCATTTGAGGCATTCAACTCAAGCACAGCGTCTTTCATGGCTGGACCAAGAAGAGCTCTGGCCAAACACAAAATACTGGTCGTTTTTCCAGTGCCAGGAGGACCCTAAACACAAACGAGGTCTCCATTTGAATGCATAGTGACACGTGAGTAAATTCAGATGCCACCTGGTTTTGAAAGCACATTTTAACTTACAGCGATGATGATGTTGGGCACATTTCCTTCTCTTGCAAACACCTGCGACAATAACAGGGCAAAAGATGAAACATCAGCATTTCTAGAAGCTTCCTGACCACTTCAGGGAAAATCAGTATGTGACTTATGTCATACAGACCTCCAGTCTGCTGACAGTTTCCTCATTTCCAACGATTTCATTCAACTTCAGAGGTCTGTATTTTTCAACCCTGGAAATAAAAACATTTAAAATACAATTATTCATGACAGTGAGCATGCGGCTGCAGAGAAAAAACGAGCTATGCAGTTCAGCTGCTGTAAACAAATCTGCAGCCTCGCTATCTTTAGCGACATTAAAGTCATTCAAACACCACAACAGCAGGCTTACAAACAGTACATTACCATGGTAGTTCATAAGCATTCGTTGATGATTTCGGTGCAGTATCATCCTTTTTAGGCGGTCCGTCGGCTTGACTTTGTTCAATGTCTGCTTCTTTCATTTCAACATCCATGTTGCCTGCGAGTAGCACACATTCCCGCCACAACAGGAACAAAACAGATCTGAAATGACGCCATTTCCGGCAACAGCCCATTACTTTATAAGTAACAGAAGGGGTTCTATAATAGATAACATTCAGTTAAGAAAAACATGGTTATTATTACCATATAGATACTGCATACCCAATAAAACGTGAGAAGTGTATTTTAAGATTTAGCAAAATATATACACTTCTTACGTACTTGTGTCAAAATATTGTATATTTGCACCTTCTGTTAAAATGAAAGTGAAGACATTTGTTATTTATTTATTTATTTTCACGTCCTGTTTCATCACTGTTACGGATTTTTCTAAGTTAATATGAACTATAATTTACTGTTTATTAAAAAATGAATCTACTTTCTTTTATTTTTATTTAATTTGTAATAAAATTCTATTTTCACAAACAAATATGTCTTAAGGAAATACCTACTATTAGATGTCTTATGTGAAGTAAAGCATTTTATCAAATCATTAAATATGTACTTAATTTTTGTGTGTGTGTACCATGATTGATACCTGTTTTTTCTCCTCTTACTTTTATTTTGTTCCTTTCTTTTTGGTTTATGTGGGAATGATACATTATGCAATTTTTTTTGTATTTGTGTAATATGTACTTTTGCTGAAAATGTTCTAGATTTCCAAAATGTGTGTTTGCACATCGTTATGTTTAGAAAAAAAAAATTGTACATGATACTTTGCACCTGCATATTTTTTAAATAAAAAAAGTATTAATCTTTCTTTATTAAAATTTAAAAAATCTTTATTTAAAGAAAAATATTCATAAAAATAAATTATTCTGGCACTTAATAAACTGGAACGGAAAATGGAAAACTCTAATAAAAAATAATAAAATAAAATATCCTGCTTGAGATAATACGTTAAAATAAATATTTTAAATTCTGTATTTTACACCAAAATATTCATGAATTAATGCAATGTTTGAACAAATTTAGTACTGTTTATAAACAAATATGAGAAATGATAGACACTATTTATTTATGAATGAATGAATGAAAAAATCTTGCTTTTTAGGTTTGTTGAAATTCCTAACCTTCAGAGCATCTGTTGGCCAATCTAAAGTTTCTTCCAGAAAAAAAAAATTTAAATAAAAAATGGATCAGATTGTCTCTTCGCATCTAAATGTAGGACAATGATCCCTAAAGAGGCTGAAAACATGAAGACGACAATAGCTTTACTAGCTGCTCTGAATACACAATGGCTGACAAAAAAAAACAAGTACTGTAGATACAGATCGCAACAAGATCGTCCGTGCCTGCATGCATAAATAAAAACTGCAGAGCTGTGGAGATCAGTATATATCACACAAATCACACAGTCTGAGAGTGCTTGTGCAAGCTATCTTTTTATTCATAAAACAATAACATTATAAATGTCTGAACAAATAAGAAAAGAAAATGTAACATTTTTAAGTTTAAATTGTTTATTGTCCTCTTTCAGACAAAACATATTTTTGATAACAATTAAATAGGCCAAGAACACAAACAAAATGTTAATTAATAATTTTCTTTAGGCAACTGCAGTTACAGAATAAGAATGCAACAAAAGTAGTGGTTAACAAGCCTAAATGTTTGGAGAAATAAATCAGATGTATAAATTAGCCTACAGTTTTGCATGACTGAATATAAAATTATGTGAAATATAGTGTCAGGCGTCTATTATACACAACAAATATTACATCTGATGGCTTCCTGAAATCTTATATAACTGTATGTATAGATTAGCCATTAATGTTTCAATCATTTGAATGAAAATTACACTTTTGTACCTTCACAGAATCCTTTGGACAATCTGATATTTCGCACATGCTTCATTCGTATGGCGAAACTTCATCTTCAACTTCAACTTCCTGACCCAGCCACGCTTAAAGATGATTATGGAAGCAGGCTCTGCGCCAAGATGTTTGAGCACAGCAGCTACTGCTACTGTATGATGAAAACTGTACTGGCAAATGTTTGTATGTTTATCCTGATGAAGACAACCCTATCATGTCATGGGCTTGGAATAATCTGATTTCTTCTCTTGTGGTGGGCCAAGGCTGGTCCCTGACCGTGTGGTAAAAATCCAAGAAGGAAAGATATAAGAAGAAGTTTTCTGTTAGCATCATGTACCAACTTAAAAAAAGTGAAGAAAGGTCTGTTTGGAGACCTGGAATGATTCCATCTCAGGATACTATTATTGCACATGCTAGACATGAATCTTGAAGGCTGAAGACAGAGACTGAAAGCACATTAACATACCTATAGAAGGATTTAAAGTGATTTTACACCACGTGTTCCTGCAGGGAATCTCTGCAAGAATGTGATGCAAAAAAAACAAAACAAAAAAAAACATTCAAGATCTGTGAATGATGCTTTTTTATTGTATTAAATGTGATAAAAAACAATCTCACAAGGGTTTTGAAAGTTTTGAAAGTTGCAGTCAAGTTTTGAAACCAAACTTTTTAGGCAAATCGTCTAACATCAGTGCTTGAAATTTGAAAGTGAAACCTAACTTCAGTTTTATGCATTGTTATTCCTTCTTTCACTTCAGTCAACTGCCAACAGTTTTGCGAACACATTCAAAAGTATGTAAATTATAACATATGGAGTAAGAAATGTATGGTGCAAAATGAAGATAATCCATGCATCTAGTCATTCATGAAAAACAGATTTCAGCATGTTTAGGACAGTATTTTCAACTGCTACATAAACCTTTCAGCCATTAGCCAACCTGAACATTTGCACATTTCATATTTTCATGGATTTCTCTCTCTCTCTCTCTCTCTCTCTCTCTCTCTCTCTCTCTCCAATCACTTTACTTTTGTATGGAAAGGTGACAAACAAACATAACTTTTAGTTTACTGTAATAGTTTTCCCAAAAGTGATGCATATTATACTATAAACAAGAAAGAACAAGAAAAAAACATTTTCAAGTGCACGTACGTTAGAAATATAATCTTAGCTACTTTGTGAGGATCACCATAACAGTGTTTTTTTTTTTTAACAGTATTTTTGTCCTTTTTTTCAGTAAAAACATCTAAAAGCAAAATTGTGTTAGCAAATGTTAGGACTTGTGTAAGTTAGTATAAAGAATAAATCAAAACCAAATTTTGTGAGGTTTATGTGTAAAAAAAAAAAACTTAGGAGAGAAAAAATTCCAGTAGGTAAGAAAATTACATTATACAAATATAAACATTTGTACACTGTACATTGAACACGTTTTAAGGAAATGATAAACACAAAATTTTGCTACAGTTCTTAAATGCTAATCCAAATATATTTAGTCCTGCAGCTTTATAATATGGCACTGAGCCAAATAAATGACTGAACATTTTTTTTTTTTTTTTTACTGGAAGAGTGACATTTCTGCAACATGAAACGTGAAATCAGTCCTAGCTTTCTTTTCTTTTTCTTTTCTTTGCTTTTCTTTTCTTTTCTTTTCTTGTCTTTTCTTTTTTTTTTCTTTTCTCTCACTCGCTTTCCGAGTGAACCACCAGTGCCCTGATTAAATATTTAACGCCAAAGCCAATTGTTCAGTGAACTTTCAGTGCATAATTCAGGACTGGATTTAGCTACATTTCTCACATCTGCCCTGAACATGTAGATCAATAAATCATGTCTGAGAACAGCTGCTAATGAGCCAGTTGACATTAAAGCCCTGGAGAAGAGCTTTGAGCCACCTGCAGTGAGCTCAACCTGCAATCCTTCCCCAGGTACCACCGATGAGAACTGAAACACTTAAGCACATCTTCAATTTCTCTCTGGGTGTCACGGTCCTCTGGGTGGGATTCTTATCAGGAGGGACATGTTAATCTAGTGTGCAAATATTTAGTTTTCACAAATAATAAAATATAAAATAAATAAATAGAAGAGCATTTGCCGAATTGACAGAGTGTGGTAATCACATGCAGGACAGCTATTAATAGTCTTATATCTTCACAGGTTGCAAACATTTGCTGTAACTTTACCCCCCACCCCAGACTTTTATACAGTAAATACAAAGAATGCAATTGTTCTGTTTTATTTCCATCTTACGTTAATTATTTATCTTCTTCAGTTCATGTTTTATCCGTCTGTTGAAATGGCAGTTTTTTACTCAATATAATAGCTCAGTGCAGCTCATTGTGGTGGCAGGTATCACTCATACGCTATTATGCAAGATTGAGAGATTCAGCTTAAGGTCACACCCCATGATGCCTGTGACTTGCCTCTTCAGCCCAATATGGGGGAGGAATAAAAGCTAATTATGAGAGGCGGCAGCCTTTCCCATCCCTCCACTCCTTACTATCTCTTCATTCAGTCCTGCAGGTCGTAATGTGTACAACAAACAGTCTACGATAACAAGACTTGTCTTCTGCCAGCATCACAGATACATCTGGATTAACTGTGGTAAGTACTTCAGCTATATATAAGCATGCATGATGTATAGTTAAAGTTTTGTTTTGTATAGACTAAACTTTTTTTTTTATTATCTCCAAAGTATACTTTAAAGAGGAACATGCATTTGTTAGTAAAATTATTTACATTTGTTGTATCTAGCACTGAAATTGTTATATAATATAACAAACATTTATGCTACATTATATTTCATCCCATTGCAACAGCATGATTCAAATTTTGGTGGTGCTTAGATTTCCATATGGAAATCTATTCCCAGTCACATCCTTTTTCCGTGTGGTAAATTTACGGAGAAAAAAAAAAAGTTTTTGAAAAACTCATAAACTGAAATAACATCTGAAATAACATTATTCAGCTATTTACCTGCAAATTGTGTAAAATTGTGACTTTAAAGTTTAAGTGTGAAACACTTATATATATATATATATATATATATATATATATATATATATATATATATATATATATATATATATATATATATATATATATATATATATATATATATATATATATGACTTTATATTTATATGTGAGCAGATTATTTGTGGTCTCTAGAGGATTTCTGCACTCCTCTGTTTCACATCTCCCACTGAGCCTCATCCAAAACACAACCAGCTGAGACCAGGCAAAACAATTACTGCAACTCTGCAACAGAGATGTCTTTAATAGCCTAGAGGAGCCAATAGCATTGTTTTCTTAGGGAACTAAAACATCAGACATCTGTAGAACTGGAGGTGAGTTGTTATCTACAAGATGCATTTAACCGGACTCTCCTGGGGTTTGTTTTGCTGTATTCCTGCAGGGTTAATTTGGTGTCTACAAAAGAGCAGAATGTCTAATAACATGGCCAAGATTGCAGATGCAAGAAAAACAGTGGAACAACTGAAACTGGAGGTTAATATTGACAGGATGATGGTAAGACGCATTTTTATGCTATGTATGGTAGCTCTGTTTATTAACATAAACAATCAAAAATGCCATTTAAAATTAATTAAATGCATTTAAAATAATTATAATAAATGATTCAAGAGGAAAAGAAAATGCACAAACTCTTTTTTGGGATGTTATTTCTGGATGTATATTGTTGGCTTGTCTCTCTTTGCACAGGTATCTAAAGCGGCAGCTGAGCTGATGGCTTACTGTGAGTCCCATGCAAAAGAGGACCCCCTGGTGACCCCCGTACCATCCTCAGAAAACCCTTTCAGAGAGAAAAAGATATTCTGTACAGTTCTGTAGATGTTATTTCTAAGCAACAAGGTTTATTGTATTATTTGCAAGATTTTCCTAAAACCTTGCGCCATTTTTTTGTGACTTAAATGTCACTTAAATGTCTATAATCGTGAATAGCCTAATCTCTATATCTCCATGTGTTTTAGGCTACAAGAACAGGATTCTTTGTGTTTTGGATTTTCATTCATCCAGGTCATCTTTTAGATTAGTCTTGATTCTAGTTTCGAATCTATTATTTTTCCTCATGGTGGCGCTACAGTTTTTTGAAAATGTCTGTTAATCTCCATTCATCAATACAGATGAAATGAGTGTTTGGTGAGGTTGCTTAGCTTACATAACAGCAATAAAACAAGAGAGAGCAAAGTTCATTCTGCTTAAGGTTTGTTTGTTGCATGTCCTTGTGTATCAGCTTCCGTGAATGGTTTATATATTAACTTCTATTACCTTTTCTGTACAAATTCGTCAAAAGCCTACCTGCATACCTAGCCTTTAAATAGATTTTTAAGATTTATATATTTTTACAATACTAGGCCTGTAATTATTTAAATTAAACATTAATGTCTATAATCTATAAAACAAGCAAACAATTAAACACAGGAAATATATATATATATATATATATATATATATATATATATATATATATATATATATATATATATATATATATTTTTTTTTTTTTTTTTTTTTATAATACAGTTCCATATAGAAAAACGTAAATTTGTCACTAACCTAGGAGTAGGTGGGCGGGGTCATCTTTTCCAAATTGCATGTTGTTGTCAGTCAAGCGAATGAGGGGCGGGGTCATCTTTCATATTGCAATGCAGGTGAGCAGATGCGCTTTTTGAGGACAAGTAACTAGGATATTCCCATCACAAGATCAGCACAGGAACACAACACAGGCCAGAGTTTAAGGTAGAGTTAACAAACAAGATTACACCTTTTAACATTAAACTCTACATGATCATCGACAGCCTATAATTAAATTATAGAAATACGTAGGCTACTAGAGATTACTAGTTTATTTTATAGACTAATAATACTAGCCTAGAGACTGCTCGAGACTGTGCAGTAGGCTATTAGTTTTTGAATTTTACGGGGAAAAAAACTTTTTATTTTTTTATTTTATGAAAGTGGTGGGTAACGTAGGTTTACTTACAGTAACAATAACTAGTAACTATTTTAGACAATAGCAAAGTAGTCTTTTACAATAGTCAACTTGACTCGCTCGCGCGCGGGTAAATGATATGCAGAACATATTACTAAATTTTGTTTTGATTCTGCGTTTGGCAGTAATAATCAGCCTTATTATTAAACAAAAGCAATATAAAAACATAATATACACAGAGGTGTAAAGTACCTATTGGAGTAATTAGTTACTGTAGCCTACTCGATTATCTTTACCTACCGGTAAAAAAAAAAAAAAAAAACACACTTGATTTCCAACCTTACTGAAATAAATATGACTTTAACATTCAAGTCAAAGGTGACAGCGACAAGATCTCCCTTAGATGCTTAAGAATTAAAGGTGTGGGGCTGCTGTCTGGTGGGACAGGGGTAGCATGATGGGGGCAAGTGAACCAGAATGAGGGTCCCAAAATGTGGCTGGAGGAAATGGAAATAACGAAATTATGTGTGAAATTATGTAAGAATGGGGGGAAAGGAAAACACAATTCCAAGCATACATAGCTAGTACAGCCAGATTAAAAGTGGATTAGAAGAATGTAACTATGCTTGATCTTTATAAGACAGCTTTGTAAGACAAAGTGTTTATAGTCCCAACAGATAGGTCTAACCAGATCAGATTGCGCTGTTATAACTTATATTCTATGATATGAGCATCAATACACTTATATATATATATATATATATATATATATATATATATATATATATATATATATATATATCATATCTACATAATTATTTCTTTATTTAATGATTATCAGAGAGGACTGTTAAAGAATGATAATCAAAGAACTGCCTGTTGTAATAGCTTTAAGTAATAAAGGCTTATCATACTGAACTTTGGTTTGTATGACACACTGACTGATGTCCAGGTCCTTTGAAAGCCATTTGCTGGATGCTATTTTTATTTATTTTGTTGTGGTTGACATTGAAATATCAAATCAAATATCGCATTTTATAAAATGTTTAATAGTCAACATTGTTCTTGACAGGGGCAGTATGGCCAACTTCAAGGGACATGCATTACCGGGTACATTCTTCCTGCTGTTCGGCCTGTGGTGGTCAATAAAGTACTCGTTCCGACAGATACAGAGGAAAAAAGAGAGGCAACGTGGAGAAAGAGACAGACATATTGTGCTCTTCAACCGCATAGATTTGATTGAAGGAGTTTTGAAGATCTTTTTTGCATTTGTTGGTGAGCTGCGAATCACATGTACACAATCCTGGTTTCCTGTCTGATTACCTATAATAGTAAAAGTATGAGGATGGCATGAGGTAAAATATTTACTCTACTATTAAAATGAATATATATAGACATAACTTAAGCTGTTTACTGATTTCCTGCTTTGGAAATGCCTAGACGGTTGAGGTCAGTGACCATTTACTTAATTGTACAGAAAAAGAACAGCCTGGAAATTCGGTAAAAAAATAAGTGAAATTTTGGTGTCTTACACTGAAATCTGTCTCCAGGGATCATGGCAGAGCAGTTTGTGCCTGATGGCCCTCATGCACATCTGTATCAGGACGGCTGGGTGAAGCTGATGAACTGGCAGCACAGCACCATGTACTTGTTTTTCGGTATCGCTGGCATTGCAGATGTTTTCAGTATGTCTTCTCGCCACGTGCCTGTTGGTCTTGACCGCCTCTCTCTTTCTTTGGCTCTCTTTGTGGAAGGTATCATGCAAAATTAGTCAATAATGAGAAGGATATGCAGCAATAGCCCGTCATTGAACTTCCTGAAATATCATTGCTGCTTATCCCTTCCAGGGTTCCTTTTCTATTTCCATGTCCACAATCGTCCCGCTCTGGACCAGCACATCCACTCTCTGCTTCTGTTTGCTGTGTTTGGTGGATCCGCCAGCACAATGCTGGAGGTGTTTAAGCGAGATAACACAGTGCTGGAACTTCTTAGGTGCAGTTTGGCCATCCTACAAGGAACATGGTTCTATCAGGTAAAGACAACATCTCAAAATCATGGGTGAAGGAAATTCTGGTAAAATGCATCAATTTGAATCATTCCTATATTGAGATATTTGTTATGTTTTAGATCGGGTTTGTGCTGTATCCTCTAAATGGAGAACAGTGGGATCTGGACAGACATGACAACATCATGTTCATCACCATGTGCTTCTGCTGGCATTTTGCTGTGGCTCTGCTTGTTGTGGGCATCTGCTATTGTGGAGTTTTTTGGTGAGCGTGCACCATTTTGAACGAATCAAAAAGTTTCCATTGTATCATTTTGCTTACATTGCACCCATCATCTTTCCAGGTCTTCAAAATGGTGTGGAAGAAGACAACTAGAGGACATGGAGATGGGCCTTAGAAAGTGCACTGCCTCGGATTCTAGCTCCCAGAAGGCTTTGCTTCAGGAATCAGATGAAGAGTAGTGTGAGCATGTGATGACTGCCAAGACTGAATTCAAGGCTTTTTGCCCTTTTCTCTTCTAGCAATCTGTCTTCCAATAGGACTATATGACTTTGTTTATATCGTTTTACTGCAAAAGATATTCATCAAAGTGGACTTGTAAATTATGTGGTTGTCACAGGTGTAAGAATCACCTGGAATGACCTTGACCCTGGACATTTTTCACACTAATGGTAAAGAAGAGATCATGACATTCATTTCAGCACAATCATTTATTTATCATCATCACACAAACAGCACTTTTTAAATTACATTTCTTTAGAAGAACATAAGATATTAAAAAAAGCACAAATAAACAAACTTGCCTCCGTGTACATGTCAACAGCTTCTAGAGAAAGGCCATTGAACCAAGCTCATAGACTGATACAAGCCATCTATCTGACCTTAATTCCCTTACAATATATCAGTATCCAAATCATACTTTATTTTTCAACTTTAACAATCGGCGATATAACTGAAATGCTTGGAACAAAGTTACAGGAAAAGCTACGTCAGGACAATACCAGCGCTTTGAATCGGACACTGCTCTACCCATATGCAAGTTTCATGGGAAAGTAAAGTAAGACTCTGTTTAGAGTTAACTAGAGTTATGACATTTTAACTATTGTAGGTCTCATTGAGGGTCTGGGTTTGTCTTTGGCGAGGGTGCAGTAGAGACCACCACTGTGGACACTGTGGATTTCGGAGAGTTGGCGGCTGTGCGCTGTAGCTGCTGAGCCGGTACTGTCTGGATTTGAACCTGGGGCAGAGAAACATATTCGGTTTACTCACACGTATGGTATGGCTTGTAAGACCAGTTTTAGTTTGTTTAAGAGTGAGCTGGCACAGCCGGATGACTCAACCTGTGTGGCCTGTCCCTGCTGCTGTAGCTGCTGCAGCTGTTGAGCAGTCACGAAGCTGACAGGCTTGTTCCCAGCAATCAACTTGGTGCCTGCTGGCATGGTAGTCAGGATTATGTTCCTTCCCAGATTGCTGATACTAAAAACAAGAGACATTTTGACATTTCAGAAGATAGGGAATTTAAAAAGCCTACAATTTAAGATTGCTTTACTATTATATGATGAAACAGTATGCTCACTTGGTGCTTATGTTCCCCTTGAGTATGGGAGTAGTGACCACACTCTTATTTTTCAAGGGTTGACTGAGAACAGAAAGAGGCACCGTGATCCTTGTGGGAAGTTTCCCCTGAAAAGAGCACAGATTAGAGTTTCAATCATCATTGTAACAGGCAGTTATGCACAACAAACAGTGGCTCTGCTCCAAAGTCTGTATTGATAGGCAGCAGCCTAACTGAAATTAAACCCCAGATTTGCAACTCTCTATAGGGAGCAACAAAAGAACAAAACCAGTAACAAATATCACTTAGAATTTTGCTAGGTGAATGATGTGCTACCATAATAAGCAGTACAAATTTTATTAAATGTAATAGTTTACTATTAATGCTTTTCAGGATTAAATGAATTAAGTATATTTATAATCAACATGTTTTAACACCATCTTGAATTTTTAAACTAAGCCTGTAATAGGATTGCATTCTCTACAAAGGACACATTCAATGCTGCTTTAGAATAAATAAAATAAATAAAAATATATTAACATATGTACTTTTAACTTTCTATTCATCAAAGAAAAAATGGTTTCAACATTGATAATAATCAAAAATATTTTTGAGCAGCAAATCAGCAGATTAGAATAAATACTGTTTTTGCAGTATTCAAACATCAAATAAATGCAGCCATGACGAGCATATCACCCAACTCCAACCTATTGATTGGTAGAGTAATAAAAATACATTTTTCTATTACAAAAAAATGCTTTTTGAACAATCTTCTATTTTGCTCATTAATATTAAAAAGTGTTAATGAAATGAATCATATACTAAAATATAAACTTACAGCTTGTGAGGCTACTACAGTAGCACTGACCGGCACCTGTCTGACCGTGGCTGCAGCAGTGCCCAGAGAAAGCGTAGAGCCTGTGCCTGCATGGCTCAGTGTCACGCCTTTGGCTCCTCCCACTCCACTGGTGGCTATGGTAACAGTGGCCGCCCCTGATGATACCGTGACAGGCTTTGCACTTGTGGTTGTGCTGATCGAGACAGTCTGACCTTGTTTCTGAGGGATCACACCAAGGTTTGGCACTATTCGAATAGTGGTGCCTGCTTTAGAGTCGGACGAGGTGACGGATGAGAATGTGCGGGCCTTGGGGTCAGCCATAGTGATGGCCAAGGCGGGCATGAGGCGGATGGCGGTGTCACAGGAAGCCTTCACTAGGGTGGCCGGTGCTTTGGGAGCCAAGTTCTCAGCTGCTGCGGATGTAGCGGCGTTCGAAGCAGGAGGTGAGGGCTGGGGTGCAGACACATGTAGCGTAGCAGAGATGCTCTTGCTGCCTGAGCTCGTGACACTGCTCAGCATGTCTGGAGTGAGTTTGACAGTGGCCACTGGAGATTTAGTGAGGGTGGCCATCATGTCTGGGGTTATGCGAAGTACCGTCTGACCTTTAGAGTCGGTTGTGATTGAGGAGGAGGGCAAGCGGAGTACATCCTTGCCCTGAATGCGGAGGTTAGTGGCAGTGAGAGGGATCCCTGCCCCACTCTGGGTCTTTACACCTAACTGACCGGTGATTGCAACCTGAATGAGGCAAAAGTGATTGAGATTCAATATGGAAATAGAATAGATAGTATCCACTAAATGAATTGGCAATGCACTGATCAATTCTGGCCAACATGATAAGTTAATAATTATTTTCAAGTTATATCCCATATGATTGATTCATATATATTCATACACATTATACAAGGAAAGCTAATAAAATGACCATTAATATTATTACAAGTCTATTATTACAAGTATTTTAAGTCTATTAATAAACAGTGAAATGTATCGCCAAGGAGGGTTTTCATCAGGAACAATTTTTTATTTATTGCTTTTTATATGTCATGCACCTGAGCCCAGCTTGGGTTTTGGATGCGTAAACCTACATTGTTTTTTTTTTTATTATTACCAGATATGTGAGCCATCAAACCTGGAAACTAAATACTTAAAATTTTCAAACGATAAATATAAATGGCTGATATTAAAATTATTTACAAAATTATTGACACTTACAACAATTATTTTATATGCTAAAAATGAATTTAGGTATCACAGCACTATAATGTATAGTATAAAAAAAATCTATTTATTATAAGTAATCAGTGCTTTTAATGACTGATTTTATTAAATTCTATTTATTCCAAAGGAGTTAATGTTTTTACATTTGTTTTTAAAACATGTTCTCATTTAGAATAATATATTGAAATAAAATTTCACATAAATATAATTTTTTCCCTTGCATCACAGTGCTGTAGTTTTACTGTACTTCTTGGAAAAATAAAAAAAACGTGTTTTAAGTTAAAAGCTGTGTCTAATGCATGGAGTCAGTTTTTACCTGTTTGATAATACTCTGGCTGCTGACACCCTGCAATACTGCAGGTGATGTTGGGTTGTGTGCTGGGCTGGCAGGGGAGCTCGTCTGAGATTTGGTTACTGTGACCGCAGAGGCAAGACCTGGAACAGTAAGACTGGCCTGACCCCGTGAAGACTGCACCTGAATGGGACTTCCTGCAGAATGGCCTCTTAGTGGTAGAGTGACCACCGCCTGCTCAAAGACAGACAACCAAGAATCTAATACAGGTACTTGACTGGACAGAGTTGGAGACTTTGAAGTTTATACTACACTGAATGCACACATATGATTGTAATTTGAGATGCTGTAGTGAGGCACCTGCGTGAGGCTCTTTCCGTGGGCCACAGTGACCGGGACCCTGATGTGGTGAGGGCTCTGATGCACTAATGTGGCCGCCTGGCCAGCAGAGGATGTCTGAAGACCGGGCTGGGCAGTGACCACTCGCACCTGAGGCAGAGAGCCTGTGGCAGCAGAGTGTGCCACTACCCGGGTTGCAGGCTGCGTAGAGGCCTGTTGGGAAACCTGTGGGCCAGGCTGACTGGCAGATAGCAACGTTCCTAATGGAGGCATGGAAGGAGGAGACACCAACAAGACACTGAAAGAAAAAATGAAATCAAATTATGATCATTATATTCAAATAATAAAGTATGGAGCATGTGAGTGTTGATACAGCTGTATTTCAGCTTTGTGTTGCCTTAAGGTGAGTCACTTTACTGAAAGTCTGAATTTGTCTTTGTGATATACCTGTTAAAGGGGTCATATGATGCTATGTCAATTTTTCCATTCTCTTTAGAGCATTACAAGCTCAGTTACTATATATACACTATAATTTACAGTACTTGAAAATTATGTTTTAAGAACATTAAAGCATGTCAACATATTATATTACACCAAATACACAAAATAATGATCTTTTAAAAAAGCATCATATGACCCCTTGTGTCACTACCTTACCCTCATGTTGTTTCAAACCTGCATGGCTTGAACAGAAAATGAAAGACTCTAAGAATTTCAGTTGTGAAAACATTTCTTGGAATTTTCTCATTTTGATTTTCCTCAGTGTTCCACGGATGTAAGTCAGTCATATGGGTTTTGAAAAAGACATACTTTGAAGTTGAACAAAATGATGACAAGATTTTCTTTTTTGGCACAACTAACCATAAAGCAATTGGTATTTAACCAGATTCGCTCCTAAGGGAAATTCCTTCTTAGCTGTTTAGCAGCCACTGACCTGGGATTGGTTTTGACGGGTTCTGGGGCGCCTAGTTTGGTTGGAGTAGCTGCCGTGGGAGGGTGGGGTGATTTAGGGGTTCCAGGTGTGCTTGGTGTTGGGGTGGAGGGAGGCTGAGACAAGCTGGCGGCTGCAATAGCTACTCCTTCACTCACTGAGCTCTGACCAGCCTCTGCAGCACCGTTCTTACTTCCTGGCTCCTTACTGCATGCCTTCTACATTACACACAAACATACACACATACAAACATGTGACAACAGCTGATGCAAATCAGCATAGACCAAGAGTGACACTTTACATTTCAAATTAGTGTGAGGCAACAATGTCACGGATGACTGTGGAAGAACTTACAGGTTTGGGTGCTGGTTTGGGCTTCTGCTGCAGAGCTTTTTTGGCTTTGGCAGCAGCAGCCTGGGCCTGGTGTATTCGCTCTGATTCGAGAGAGATGTTCATGTTTATTATCTGGATCCATTTAACATTAGATCTAGCATGTAACTAGCCAATTTTGCAGGCAACTTTTGCTCTTATCCTTTATTTGCATAGTTATTTGAGAATCAGGACAAAGTATGGAAGCATCTGGTGTGCAGAGCCGTATCTCTTAACTGGGTAATGTTAACTCTGTGACAACAACCAGCTTGTTTGATGCAGTACTGTTATTATTAACTAAAACTAAAATTATATATAAAAAAATTTTAGGCAATTGAAATTAAGCTGAAAAAAATACAAATAAATGATATATATATATTTGATGAAAACTGTACTATTTTTTTTAACAATAACTTAGATTTCAGTTAGCTCCTAAGGCAACATTTTTAAGATTAAGCTGAAATGCTACAATAATTAAAACGGCAATGAAAATAAAAATTCTAAATAGAAATATAAATGATCGAAAAACTAATGAAAATGTCAAAATTAATAAAACTTAAGCTACGATTATATAAAAAAGCTATTAATAAATATTAAGATATTACATAAATGATGCTAAAATTACACTGGTAAGGTCTGGTATCATCCTGTCATGTCTGTATTTACCAATGGCAGCACATGGAAACCTGATACAGGCTTCTAATCTCAGAGTCCTAAACCTGTTCTACTTGTTGGGCAATATAAATGGGATTCAGAAGTGTGGCAACAAGCACACATACTGATCCACACTTTACCTGTGAAAATGAAACCTTTTTGGCTCTTTACGTAAATGCATTGGTTACAGGGTTGCTCACCAAACTCCTCCTGGCTCCGGTCCCTGTGGAGGTAGATCCACAGCTTGCGGCCAATATCGTATTTCACACAAGGGTCTTTCTCATAGTGCAGGCGGTCAAGGGCACCACTCACCACTGTATTTACCTAAAAATGGACAACATGTGTGAGTGTTAAACTGACTAATGTGTCATAACAGTAAATACGGCAACATTAAACACATGTATAACCTGAGCGCTGGTGACATCGGGGGCTAAGAACTGGGAGTCCTTGAGTAACTCACAAATCTCAGCTCTAGTACCTTCTCCGTTAGGAAGCCTGGCAGCAGCATCTCGCACTGTAAAAAGGAAACACATGCACATGCCTTTTATCTTTCTTTATTGAAACTCAATTCAAGATCATTCGAATCTAATTTCCCAATCTCAAAATAATGGTTCAGTATTCAACATGGTTCATGAAATTCCAAACCCATCTGAGCTTCTTTCTACTGACCGTTCATGTCATTATAATTAAAGAAACTCGAATGGGTTTGGAATGACATCAGAGTGAGTAATTCTTTTTTGGGTGAACTGTGCCGAATAACTCTTATTATTATTATTTTGAGGAACTATTACCCCGAAATAGGGAAGTAAAACAGGATCTTAATGAATAATGTATTGTACTTACATGGTTTAATAAACCATGTCAATAAAATACATTGCCAAGAGAACTAAGAAATGAAAGAGGACCCAGTGGTTACCAAGAGATAGTATGGTGACATAGGCCGGTCTGTCAGACCGCAGTAAAGAATGCTCCCTTGCTTTATTGAGTGACGTCTCCTTGTCAAAAACTCCCTTGACTGGTCCCACCACAGACTCGAAGCCGTGCATTCTGTAAGTGAAAGCTTTATGTGGCTGATCATAACGCTGCTGCTCCTAAAAAACACAAACACTTCAGTGACTGAAAGAATAATAACAGACTACATTCCAAAAGCATTGCAACAATGTAAAAAATATATATGGTTTTGACAGAATGCCAAAGACTAACCTGCTCTTGAAAAACATGCCTTTCCTCTCCTGTACTAGGCCTCACCACATAGTCAGTCCACCTAATAAAGAGTAGAAAAAACAACATGAAAGGAATTGCTGTTCGAATACCTTACTCGTGGTTAAGTAAACTCACACTCTGGGTGTTGGAGGAGTGAGCTCTGCGGTTTCCTCTCCCTCTTGCTGTGAAACAAATATAAGATCACAAACCAGTGAGTGTGTCATTAAATCGCAATAAAAAAAAGCATATAAGTCATTTACTACCTTGACAATCACATGATCCTTTGATTCCAGCCATAACTGGCACAGGGCACTTAGATCTTTGTCTACCTCCTGACTTGGACCTGTATATGCGTGTAAAGAAATGCACACTATTGGTGGTTTTGATATACCTGAATGAGCCAGTGCATGAAATGTGTGAATTCCTTCCAACCTCAAACTTTTGAATGGTAGTAAATATTATGCAACCATATACATTTGAACAGCCTATGTTTCCATTTAAAAACAGCAAAATACAAGCAGAGGAAAAAAGGAGAGATTATCATACCCATCCATTTCCATTGCTGGGAAAGTTCCTTGAACTCCACAAGAGGTACAAAGCCTGTAGGCAGAGCCATTACACCAGCTGACAAGAAACAGATATCAAGCATAAGACTAAATCAACATGCATCATTAAAAATATAAATAATAAATGATAGCTGCAGGAATTTCTCATAAAATCATTATAATAATTCAGGCACACCTTTGCTCTCTCCAGCGAGAAACTGTAGAGCGGGAACTACCAACTCTGACCAGCAGGGGGCCATAGAGAACCAGGGGTTGAGTGTGCTGGCTGGAGACGACTGCCACTGCTGCACCTTCTCCTCCAGCTGAGAGCAACAATAAAACGGACAAGCACAACAATTATTTCATGTTTGGGGTGAGCAGCAAGAACAGTGATATACTATTAAACAGCATTATCAAATCTGGACACTCCTGACTGAATGTACATTTCTCATGATTACATTGCTTTTTGGTCTAAAGGAAATTTACATTATGCCTATGTATTATTTTATCTACAACTTAAAAGTGAAAGGATTTAAAATGGATGAATTGGACAAGTTAATACTGGCCAAAATACATGGTAAGTCCTTTAAAACTGTTAAAGCATCACAGGATGCACCTTATGAAGAAGACTGACTAGGAATGATGAATTTAATATATTGCTATTTTTATTTTTTCACTGCATAGTTCCCATACCAAAATATTTTTATGTTTTTAAAAGAAGTATCTTATGCTCATTAAGGGTGCATTTATTTGATAAAAAATACTGTAAAACATCATTATCAAGATTTAAAAGTCATTTAAAATTAAAGCTTTCTATAAGAATGTATTTTAAATTGAAAATAACGATCAAATTAGTGATGGCAAAGATATATTTTCAGGTGTCATTACTCCAGACTTCAGTGTCACATGATCCTTCAGAAATCATTCTAATATGCCGATATATATAACCTCTTACCACTGAAATATTACTATGCGTTAAACTTAAACGGTAATGTATCTGCATATACTTCCATTTGTGTTAATAATTCTGATGACTTAAATATTAAACAAAATGGGGAAAATTGGAATTTTAAAGAACAAGTGGCAACATTATTTTAAGATCTAATTCTTACTATTAACTAGCATGTATTGGCTGTTTCTTAGTACTTATAAGGTACATATTAATGCCTTATTCTTCAGGACCATACTTAAGATCCCTTAATTCTACTGCATACCTACACTTAACAACTACCTTACTAACTATCAATAAGCAGCAAATTAGTTTGAGACAAGATTTTTAGTTAAAACTAAGGTAATAGTAAGAATTGGTTACCAAACTGAAGTGTGCCGGAACAAGTAAATGTGTCTAAACTTTGACCAATACTTTACGTATACAGATGTGCTACACGTACCGTTGAGGATGTTGCTAGACTTTCCAATCTGAGGATGTCCTCAAGCAAATGAAAAAAGCTCATCGCTATCTCTTCCACTGTGTCAGGGCTCATCTGGGACTCGTCTATGGGCCTTTGGTACAGAGTGAAACAGATAAGCATGAGATATTTAAATGCTGAGAGTTTTGATCAAAGTATCCTATTTAAAGTAGATAGACCTACTCTTCTTTAACGATTTGTGGAGGAGCAGATGGGACATCAGCAAGACCGGAGTTCACTGAATCTGCCGACATCTGAACATCGCAGACCTCCTCGGATTCCATTTTTATAGGCCGCAGCTTTTTCTTCCTCCTCTCCTCCTTTATCTTCTTCTTAGGTAAAGCCAGGTCAAAGACAGCTACATGCCAAAGACACAGTCACTGAGCACGCAGATTTCACCCAGCTGCAATAATTAATGCATTTCACAATTAAGAGAAACAACTAAACCTATTATTCTTACTTGTAACAGATCCTTTTCTGCCGATGTTGACTCTTGACATGATATCACCAAGATGGAGGTCAGAGGTCATCAGGTCAGGGTGATCCTAAACAAGACATCATTACTTATATCTATATTGTCTTTAAGTGTCATGTTTTTCAATCTTGGTTCAATCTTGGCAATCTTAGCACACAATATATGTGTGTGTGTGTGTGTGTGTGTGTGTGTGTGTGTGTGTGTGTGTGTGTGTGTGTGTGTGCCACAGTTCCTATTATGTTACATCATTAAATGTTCTACTCACTACACACTGCACTGTTAGAGAAATACTAGTATTTATTTATGAATTTATTTTAATCATACTTCAATATTAATTTTTTTTTTTTTACCCTTTTACTCTTAACTCTTTCGTGGACCCCCTAGCAGTCCCTTGTGAACCCCTGGAGGTCCCTGGACCCAGTTTAAAAAAACTTTTTGCTTTTCCCTGTTCCTTGTCTCCTATCAATGATGTAATATCCGTACAATTGCTTTCTGTTTTCAGAAACTATGGCAACACACGTGGACAAAAAAGCTGCTGTACACTAAAAAAAAATAAAAATAAATAACCCACTAAATCCATTATGGTGGTCACAAATAAAAAGGTAAAATAAAGGAAATTAAGCATTGAACTTAGGTCTGCTTAACGTTGCGCCATGATTCTTTTTCTGTGTTTTACAGTGTTGTGCATTATAACCAATCACACACAAGTCTGTTGACTTTATGAACACAATGACCAATCAGAAGCATTCAGACGAGTCATCGCTGAAACGCTGGTGTTTTGTTGTTCAGTGCATCTGCTCGCTTTCTGCACTCTCATGAATTCTTTCATCATAAATAACAAAAGTTCAGATGAACGTATGTTGTAAGTATTGTTAAGTGTATAGACAGCTTTACTGATTATAATAAATAATCCGTTTTTCTGAGTCAGTCGTACTGTTCTTTGACAATGTAAATGTCCTTTGTTAGGTTCCACTGTTTAATTTATTCGCTGATTTAATAACTTTGGAGGGCACAGGTTATTAAAAAAATTCTGGATCTCTGGATGGTGAAAACAACATCTCTCGTCGTTCCACTCTCCTTCAAGCTTCGCCTTTGTTATTGTTTTGAAAATGTGACCTCAAGCAGTGAAAAGTTACATTTTGTGCCTTTAAAGGTTTAGAAGGGGAAAAAAAACTAACTAAAATATGACAAAATCAAACCTTTACTAACATCATAACTGTTAAGTAAAAGTAATGTAAATAATAAAGTAAAATAATGTCCCCTTAGGCAACTTACTGGCTGCCGTTTTCTTTTCTCTCGGTGTCTGTGCAGCATGGCTCTTAGCTCCTTCTCACCCAGCTCAGGCTTGTCTACATGGAAAATCATATTTAGTGCCTTATAAGCTCATAGAACATTAAAGCTATAGCTTTAACTGACCTCTGGTTTTCATGTCCTGAGTAGAAAGGCTGGGTAAGACCCTGAGAGAGACAGTCGGCGTTGGGGACGAGGGCGACTGAGGAACAGGCAACCAAGAGGCTGTATCTGTTTACATGGACATAAAATCACCATGTCAATTACATGAACACATAATCACGCTGAAAAGATGTTGTCAAACTGTTTCACACTCACCATCTTCATCAGATGACACATTACTGTCCCCACACTCTGTTTTCACATCCTTCAGTATGTGACCCACTCGACGTCTCACCCGCTGCTCCAGTATCTCCTTATGAGAGGGGGCAGGGTACCGCCGTTTCACCGCAAGCTCAGGTCCACTGCGGACTGCCAAATCCAGCAACTCCTGCATTACAAGAGAAACTTTTTTATTAGGATTCTTTGATGAATAGATTTAAAAGGCCAGTATTTACTTGAAATAGAAATGATTTGTAACACATTAAATGTCTTTACACTCACTTTTGATCAATTTAATGCATCCTTGCTGAACTGAAGTATTAAATTCTTTCAAAAATAAAAAAATAAACTTATTGACTCCAAACTTTTGGAAAACAGTGTATTTGGAAAGATAAACAGTGACCATGTTACACAAACTGAATGAGCTTTTCTGTGAGGTCTGTGATTTTTTGTACCTTTCTAGAAACCAGGATCTGTTTGAGTAATTTGTGGTAGTACTGTTGAAGGGAGTAGATGTGCCTTTTTTTCTGCGATTTGGCACAAAGTTGTCTGTACTTGACCACCTCTGGGTTAAAGTAACCATCTAAGGAGAGATAAACAAATTAGTATGCATGAAGTTGTATTTTAAAATGCAAAGGTTGAAAATAAAAGGAAAACAGAGTAACCTCTAAACTGCTTCTGGGCAATGTGCAAGGGGTTTCCGAAGAAGAAATTCTTGTTGTTGAAAAGGTCGCTGATGATGCTGTTTTGTTCCGAGATGTTATTTTCGGGGAACTGTGGCAGGAGTTGACACAGATGTGTCCGTTGAGCATCTGTGAGCACATCTGTCCATGTGTTCTCACTCATCACCGAGAAGAATATCTCCGGCTGCTCTTACACAAAGAGACAAAAAACACTGTTTAGTTTTTACTGTCCTGATTTCATGAAAAATAAACAAGGATTATGATAACGCACGTCCTCCAGCAAATCTTCAGGAACCCGAACTCTACAGTTTCCCAGCATGCACTCTTCCATCACACGTCCATCCTGGTCCATTCCAGACTCCAGTGGGTCTGTTAACATCTGATCCAATGCATCCATCTTTACCTAAACCTTCACAGCAGCAAAACACTATCTGTGGGTTTACAAAAATATTATCAACCACGGAAACAGGTCTAAAGAAATATGAAAACAGTATTTTGTATGACTAAAGGATTCTGTTAGTAATCAACTCGCTTCGTAATTAGATTGCTGCATTTTTGTATTATTTGATATACAATTTGCAAAAATTAAAATAAACGACAACAAAATCAGCATGCCTGCATGAAAACTGTAAAAAGAACTGTTCACTTGCGTATTAAATTTGAGAACAAACCAGAAGAATCTAAAATAGAAAAACTATGAAATCACGTATATTTTCCGTGACAACTATATTTTGACAAAAAGACTCAAGCCACATGTAATAACTATCTTTGATATGTTGCTAATTCCGTAACTAGCTACTACAACGAGCTAACAGTCCCATTCAACCTTCACATCTATTATGATGTAATTAACCGAATCTATAGTGTTTTTTAAATCTATTTTACGTGTATCAAGTAAATATTTAAAGCATCTTACCATGAATGTTGGTGGAAATTAGGAATGAATATGTTAGCGAGCTCCGCACAAGAACAGTAGGAATAATAACATTGGTGCACATTTCCGGTATGTCATCGGAACTTCCGTTCATAGTAAATTCTACAAAAGAATGATTTCTCACAAATATCGGTACTGCTACTGTGGTACAAAATCAATAATGAAACACACAAATGAATGAATAAAGGCAAATCCATATGTTTGTGGGTAAATAAATATATAATTAAGTAGACTAACGAAATTAATGAATGGATGAGAAAATACAAAAAAATGTTAAAGAAAAAGCAAAATTGAAAATGTTGCTATTTTGTCATTGTTGCACGACACCCAAAGACTAGAATACCTTAAAGAGACTTTACTACACCAGAGACAATTTGACTTTGACTACAGCTAGCGCCAAAGATGCAACATCACACACAAGCAAACGTTTTCATCCAAATGTCTTCGCCTTTAAAAATTCAAAATCAGATTTTATAATAGATTTGGATAAAAAAAAATTAACAAAACTCATTTCACAATTAATTGCAGTCTGAAGAAAATGCAGTTGTTCAGCCATCCACATTATTTGCATCGGTTTCATCCTCCATAAGAAAATACCTCCATAAGACATGGACAAAATTAGGCATTACACAAATACTCATTGTACAATATATAAACAAAAATAGGATAGCCTACTTTAGATGATTAAAAGTATTCAGCGATCTTAATAAACATTTGCATAACCTCTTCCTCCTTATTTTTGTGTTAAACCTATTAAAATGTTAAATTAGTTATATTTAAAAAGTATTTGATGCAACTTTTCATAACTTTGCCTTCATTCACAACATTAAAAATAACCAAATACAAATCAGATTAGAATTTCCCTTTTAATGTTCATCAGAGAATCCAGTTATCAAAGTTTATCATTCAAGGCACATTATGGGAACGCCAATACCTCAAGGAGGATATATATATATATATATATATATATATATATATATATATATATATATATATATATATATATATATATATATATATATATATATATATATATATATATATATATATATATATATATATATACATTTTAAATAAATCACAATTTTTTTTTAAACAAAATACCAAAAGTCTAAATCTAAAAGTACCAATGGTTTGAACGAAACATACATTTTTAAACATTTCAATGGATGTAAAATACAAATCTTGAGGAGTAAGAACAAAAGTTTTCATCCACACACACAGTAAATATTCTTGCAAATAACATTCAAAGCTTACAGAAATTATATAATTTTATCAGCATACAAATAATAAATATTCAATCAGGACAAAATAAATGAAAAAACTAAAATTAATTCCTGTTCCTTAGTCATAAAATACATTTGTGCACAGATCTGTTCATGAAATCTGTTTGGTAGAAAGGTCATAAAACTTCCTAATAGATTCTTTAATCTTTCTGTATTCTATATATTTGTTTTCTTTTTTATTTATGCAATTAACAAAAGCAAAAAAGACCTCTAAAACACTAGCTTGCTCTTTTCTTTTCCTATTCTATGCTACGTGTACTGCGTTTAAGCTAACTGAGACTTGTTATACTGTAGCACTTATATATCATTGCTCTTCTGTTGTTTTTGATCGCTTCCATTGTCCTCATTTGTAAGTCGCTTTGGATAAAAGCATCTGTTAAATTACTAAATGTAAAATTATAATGCAATAAACATAAAACACAAGACAATTAACTTGTTATGCCAACAATAACATTGTAAAAATCCCGGAGAAGCATTTAAGTTGTAATGACTTAAGCAAGGCAGCAAGAATACTTTTCCTCCGCAGCAAGAGCAACATTTGAGCTCAAAAAACAGTATATATGAACAAATATGAATGCTTGAATTATCCTCAATAGCTCTCAATACATTTTGTTATGCTTTATTCCATTTGTTGTAACCATTGTGACATTATACCCCTGTCATCTCCCTGATCCAGCTGTGGTATTCTGTGACCCGTGTAAATGCAGGGTCTGTTCCTGCGGCCACAGCCATCTCCCCAACTCATCACACCAGCAAGAAAGATGCGGCCATTGCTCTCAATGGAAGTCACTGGAACACCTGAGTCCCCCGTCAGAGGAATGAGGAGTATATATGCGTTACTGAGAAATGTAAGGCTATATGACATGTATCTAAATGTAAAAAAAAAAAAAACACAGAAGATCTTTCATTTCACCTGACTTGCGTCTACGCCTCCGCTTGATTCAAATGCACAGATCATGTGTGGTGTTATCCTATTATCCATCAGCTTGCTGCACACAGTGTTGTTATTAATAATGCGTACCTCAGCCTTCTGCAACACTGATGCAGCGGCATCTAATGCAGGGAGAAGACGTTTTCTTAGCTCACTAACAATTTTAGTTTGTTATTGTCTCATTGTGTACTTACACAATACCAGTCAAGAGTTAAGACACACTTGACTAAATCTGTGTTTATCTAGAGGATGGAAGCATAACGATTCAAAACTAATTGCATTGCCCAGTCTGGAAGTTGTGTTGGACTCATGTTTTTGGTTAGTCACTTTAATTTTTGACTGATATGGATGGATTTTCATTTCATAATAATTGTACAAGGTTTTACTTTTGTGTGTGTGTGTGTGTAATTACAATTCATGTCTTCATGGGTGAAAATATATATCCTTAAATGACAGAAATTAATCCTGCAGATAAACTGTGTCTATATATGAATTTATACAAAACTAAAACTTATGTTATTTTTTTAATGGATTTAGTTAGGCTGGAAAGTGATGTTTAAAAGATGCACCTCATAAGATTGTTTGACTAATGTCTCAGACAACCTAATGAAAATAATATTGATTAAAAAAATAATGTGAGGAAGCTGTTTTTTTCTAGAGCGAGAAAGCAAGAAAGCATTCGTTTCACCAAAAGTGACAGTAAAGTCATTTATAATGTTATATTTTAAATAAATGCTGTACTTTTGAACGTTCTATTAATCAAATAATCCTGTAAATATGCATCAACATTTCAACAGAAATGTTAAGCAAAACTGTTAAACTATTAGAATTGTGACAATGGAGACTGTACAGTGGTAATGGCTTCTGAATGGCAGCTCTGTCATGAAATTAGTTATTTAAAATTGTAATAACATGTTATTTTGAATGGTAGGTTGTTACATGACTTACCAACTTCCTCTCTCAGTTTGCCCCAGAAAGTGATCCAGACAGATTTGCCTGCTGGGAACTCATGTGTGGCTTCAGGTGAGCAGACAGGCCAGATGTTCTGGCTCAGGGTTACAGGGCTGTCCAACTCCATTAGAGTGATGCCATTGTCATAGCTCATGTGATTATACAGAGGATGAAAATGTTTTAGGGTCGACTTACTATAGTCTCACCCTGGTTAAGTAGATCTAGATAGACTTCCCACTGGTAAGACTGGGAATATCTAGCAAAAGAATAAACAATCAGTCAGGATCAGTGCAGGAGAGGAAGAGAGGCCTAAACAACATAAGATCTCACTTGAACTTTTCAGTGTCCTGCACACAGTGCACACAGTGAGCAGCAGTGACCAGCCAGTGGTTACTGATAACAGATGCCCCACACACATGACCTTGTGTCTTCATGTGGAGGCTGACCTGCCATGGCCATTCTTCATCATTCGAATCCTTTCCACCCACAGTACGACTGGACTTGTAGGGCTTGATTCCGCATTCTACAGTAAATCAATCAGGCATACTATTAATAGATTGTTTTCATAGCATGAAGCATATCTAGCTTAAAAACATCACCCAAAAATGTATCAAACAAAGCTTCTTACATTTTGATCTCTATCCAACAATTAAAATTGAGTTGATATTCAATTCATTGTATATAGAATTTACAAAATATTTTAGAAAATTATATTCCACATTTATAATAAAGGTTTCTATGCCACATTTCTATTAAAGTCTTATATTCATCCAAGAATCCTAAAATAATATATCACAGTTTCCAAAAAATGTAAAACTGTTTTCAACATTGATAATAAAAACGTTTCTTGGACATCAAATCAGCATATTAGAATGATTTATGAATGATCATGTGACTCTGACAGCTGGCTGCTGAAAATTCAGCTTTGTCATCACAGGAATGAATCATAAAAAATAAAAAATAAAATAGGAATAAATTTATCAGGAATAAATTTTAAAATATAGGGAACCATCATGCCACATGATTTCTCAGATGAAAAACAGAGGAATTCTGTACTTACTACATTCAGCTTCATCCAAACCAGCCGCACAGTCTCTCCATCACACATAGGGTTCAGCTTGCTAATGCACTGGTTATTCTTGCACTTATACGTGAGAGCAGAGCAGTGAACAGCTATGGCTGGATATAAAATAGGCAATTGATTCACTTAATTAAGCAAGTACTTATGTTGGGAGCAGAGATATTCATTTTGGTAACCTTCTGAAATTTATGATGGTAAACTCTAGTGTAAATTTAAGTCCTGGCTAGTAAAAGTATATAAAAACAATAGAGGTACTTTTGAGGTCCAAATTACGCATTTGTATTTCTTAAATGAAGCATCTTCTAAAATGAAGAAAACTGGAAGAGATTTTCAACTTTTCTTTCTGTCATTTTGTAGAAACAGTGTTTTAACACAATTAACTAATATCAGTTCAATAGATTCAGTCATTATTATGTAGATAACTGATGCATTTGAGTTTGAATTGTTAGACGTGCACTGTATACTTGGAATGTGACAAAAGTTAATAACACTAAGTTTAAATACCACAGTGTCATGATGATGATGATGATGATGGACAGGCAAACTTTAAGTAAACATTTAAGTAAAGAGACACAAGAGAGCAGCAAGAACACCCCTAAGATCAACAATAAAACCATCTCATTAAAACTCATTAATTATTAAAATCTTTCTGCCATTTCAGACCTGAGTCAGCCCGTGACACATGTCATCATGTAGTGGAAAAACAAGGCTTCTCTCTGGAGGAGTGTTTTCACTGAGGTCCAGTGCTGTTAAGAAAAAGTAGGTAATTCCCTTGATAAGTAATTGTTAAGTAAATTGTGGATGAACTTAACTAAATAGCTGCAGCAAAGGCCTTCAATGAGGTGGCTGTTAGTTTCACTTTCAACATTTACTAATATATTATAAAAATCAAAAGTTGTATCTGTTAATAATATTAAACTGACCATGTGCTAACAATCAACTAATGAACAGTTGCAGGTACAGTTCAAGCAAAAATGAAAATTTGCTGAATATGTACTACTCACAATCAAGCCATCTAAGATGTAGATGAGTTTTTAAGAACTCTACTTTTTCATTACATCCATTCCCCATTGATGGATCCTCTACAGTGAATGGGTGCCGTCAGAATGAGAGTCCAAACAGCTGATAAAAACATCACAGTGATAACAAGGTAATCCATGTGACTCTAGTCCATGGGTTATTTTCTTGTGAAGTTAAAAGCTGTGTGTTTGTCAGAAACAAATCCATCATTAATGCTTTTTAAATTTAAACTGTTGCTTCTGGCCAAAATACAAATACACAATCCATATATTGCTTGTTTGTTCCACTTTTTTCGCTGGATAAAGCAATGTTATGATAGAGGACTTAATTACAAATACACAGTTAATAAAGTTACAAATAAGGAGGTAATTAAAAATTCACAGTTTTTCACTTCAAAAGACATTAAATGATGGACTGGAGATGTGTGGATTACTTGCAGATTATTGTGATGTTTTATCAGCTGTTTGGACTCTCATTATGATGGCACCCATTCACTGCAGAGGTGAGCAAGTGATGTAATGTTAAATTTCTCCAAATCTGTTTTGATGAAGGAACAAATTCATTTACTTCTAGGAAATCCCAAGGGTATGTAGATTTTAATTGTTGGGTGAACTAGTTGTTTATTATTGTATATTGAAAGCATAAAGAGTATATGAAAAGCATATGAAACTATATGTCCTTAATGATTATTTTAAATGTATTTTAGGTATCAGAGGAACCGGCTATATGCCTGCTCTATACATCCAGGGGTTCTTGGCCTGAAAAGGGATTTCTTGATTATGGATATGGATGTGTACAAACTGCTGGACACTGGTTGTTTATGTATGTGTATTCTTTATTTTGTGTATTTGCATGGGTAAACTAACAGGGAAGACTGCTCCATATACACAGAGGCTTATTTCCCTAAAGAAGCCATGTTTTCACAAATACAACACACTTGATAGACAGACGGATCATAAATTATTCAGAAATGTCATAATGAGGAGATCAGGGAACAGTTTAGGAAAGACTTGATTCAGTTGTGCCCAGGTTGTTTTCTTTCTTGTTGATCTATCTTTTTCAATATTCTCTTGGGACCCAGGCATATCATACATTAATTGTATGGTATGAAAAGATATGAAATAATAATTTGGTATGCAAATGGTAACATCAAAATGATGTTTATTAAATTATAGTTCTGTTGTTTTATATGAAAATACAAAACTTATTTATATTATTATTGTTTTAATTTATATAATGTTATGTAAATACATAATTAAAAAATATAATTTCACTATGTTAATTAATCTAAAAAAAAGAAAGAAAGAAAGAAATGATCAAATGTTGCACTCATGTTTGTTTGTTTGTTTGGTCCATGGACTGTGGTTTTCAAATGTTGCAGAAGAACTAGTGCTGCATACAAATGCATTAAAGCTCACTCTAAAATATGACATGTGATAAACTGCCTTTTGGGTCGTCTGGAGTTTTACAATCACTAAATGATTACACCTTATTAATTCCATAATAATTGGAATTAATTATTAATGATTAATTCTGTCAGATTAATGTATTCTCTGTGAAACATATTTTAAGATTTGTAAAAGTGTCAGTGATGTACATGTGCATAATTAAACATACTCTTTTTTATTTATTTTTAACATCTTTAATTTGCATGCTTTTTTCATATTCTATTATATAAAAGCACATTTAACCTGTCAGCATAAGAAAAAAAGGCTTTTAAGTAACAAATCCATGGTTAATTTGCAGTTAATTATTAAGTCAAAAACTATGATTTTGGGTGTTATTTGTGTTAAAACCATTGCTAAACCATGGGGAACAGGCAAAGTCAGAGAGAATATTAGATGTGTGAGTGGTGGTGAAATTAAAACACATTGAAACACGTTATTAAGGTCAACAGCCAAAGAAGTTTCAAAGGATTATGAATGTGTCTGAAAGTGATGCACAGGCTTCATTTTTACATTTAACAAATGATTTGGAATTTATTTAAAAAATATATAAAAAATTTATAAGGTGTGCATTGTAGTTGACCCCTAAATGAACACATTACAGTTGTTTTTATGACTGTAAGTCATTCTGCTCAAAGGCTATTAACATTAGAAAAGTGTATACCAATATTGCATGTAACTTTAGAGATGGTCCCTAAATTTGAGAATATCAAACGTCCACTGTCAAATATGGTGGACAGCCTGGCGGTGCAGTGGTGGAGGCATTGGAGGAATAAACAGAATTTGAGGACTATTGGATAGGGCTCACATCCATCTCTTTGGGTAAGATGGGTTTGGGGTCATCACAGATCTCATGTGAAGTATACAGCCGGTTTAGAGCATCTGCTTTGACATACCTTGGAACTGGACAATAGGAAATGTTGAAGTTAAAACAGATTAAAAATCGTACCCAGTGAGCTTGGCGTTGATTGAGCCTTTTTGCTTCTCATAGGTACTTTAGGGTTTTGTGGTCACCCTCCAGCCAATGCCTGCACTCCTCAAGAGCTAGCGTAATAGCAAGGAGTTCCCTGTTGCCAATATCATAATTGTTCTCTGCCGGGCTGAATTTGCAGCAGAAGAAGACACATAGATGGAGTCTGGCTGGTGTCCCCTTCTGCTGAGAAAGCACCGCTCCAACCCCGGTGGTAAAAGAATTTACCTTGACAATGAATGGTTTGCTGGGGTCAGGGTGGATGAGGAGTGGTGTGGTGGTGAGGGCCTCCTTAGTTTGGTTAAAAGCTTCTGTGTCCAGGACAGAGATCTGTGCTGTGTCTGAAATCGCTCACTCATTCACTCATTCACTAATCCCTATATAGTATCCTGCCTCGTGGCACTAGACTAGCGGCCATCATGGGAAGTGGCGCCACCATGGCGGACGTGCGCTTCCTCTCTCCTCTCCGTCCGCCATGGTGAGACGGTGGCTCTAATCCATTCCACACGAGCCCCGGGTCGAAGGGCGGCCCTGGTTGAGAGCGGTTCTGAGTATGCTCTCGACCACTCCTCGGCGACCTCCTCTGGTTCCCGGGAAAACCACCAGACGAGTTCCTTCAAATCCATTCCTCTCCCACACTGTGGATGGGGAGGAGACATAAGCCGACATACCGCTGGTTCTTGCAGTGACGGAGTCCTTCTGTCACGTTCGGTGTACTGGAAACACAGAGAGAGAGAACCAATTGCGGGTATGATGTTTATTAAAGAGTAATCCAAAGGGGTAAACAGCCCAGGCAGGGTCAAAACCAGAATATCCAAAAACCAACATAAACTAGACACGAACACAAGGCAAGGCAAGAATTGACGGACATGAATAACACTCAGACATTAAACAAGGACTCCGTAACACAGACTCAGATAATACACCGAAGGATAATGAGGGAACAGGAGGCAGGTGGGGAACAATCAATTACACAACAAGGAGGAAGGTGACCAAATAAGGGGAACAGGAAGTGATATGGTGACAGACAACCTGAGAAAGGAGGACACCTAGTGGAACCCCCGGGTTAACACAACCCAGACACTGTGACAGAGACGTCCTGCTGTAGTCGTTGCTGCTGCTGCTCTTGTTCAATTTCAGCCTCGGGATCTGATTATGTATCATAAATATACGCTGAATCTGACTGTTAGCCATGGTTTGTTTTGGATGATGTTTTTTTCCTCATGGTAATGTCACAGTTTCCAGACACTCTCAACCCAAAAGCTTACTCGCGCTCGTGATTCTTTAGCTCCGCCCACACGCCACGCCTCCAGCCGCTCGTGTTTTTCCGGGAAAAAACGGTACAGACTATCTTTCTCTTATAAATATAATAAAACTAAAGACTTTTTTGAGTTATGAAGGATGCAGTACTACTCTATAGGTACTCAAGATTAACAGGATATTGAGGGAAAATGAGCATTTCACCAACCCCCCCCCCCTCTTAACAACGATGCCACCTCAGTAAATTAGACAAATATTAAACTGGGTTATTGCCTATAACATATTTTAATATAAACAATGTAGGAAAGACGTTCAAACAGAAATTATAAAGATGTAAACTTCATCTCTCATTCAAACTCGCTCGCTCCCACTCTCGCTTCCTGCTCGACGCTACTCCGCATTGGATTGTGAGAAATAGTGCTTCAGCGAGTGTACATCGGTTGTACACTCGAAATCAGAATGAATTGTGGGTAAAAAGGAGTGGACAAATGTAGGGAATTAAGTAGTTCACTCGGAATTCGGACAGCACTACAAAATGGCTGACACCCCATATAGTGCAATATAGAGTAGATGGGGAGCGGTTTCGGACACAGCACTGGGCTTGTTTTTCAGGAGACTGGTGAGAGGGCAGGCAATGGAGCTGTAATTATGGATGAATCTCCTGTAGACATCTGAGAAGCCGAGGAAGCGTTGGAGCTCTTTTATGGTTGTGGGGATGGGCCAGTTCTTAATGGCTGCTATCTTACCCTCGTTGTTGTATCCAAGGAACTGCACTGAGGTTTGGTGGAAGGGGCACTTTTTGGCTTTGAGGAACAGAAGGTATTCTCTCAGGCATTTCAGGAACTCCACAATGTGGTGGCGATGTTCAGGCATACTTCGGGAGTAGACAAGGATGACATCTATTTAGATGAGTACAAATTTGTGGAGGAACTCCTGGAGAACCATGTGCATGAAATCCTGGAATATGGAGGGGTCATTGACCAGGCCATACGGCATAATGTAGTACCCATGTCCAGTTGGGGTAACAAAATCATTCTCCCACTCATCCCCCTCATGTATCCGGATGAGGTTATATGCGCTGCGGAGGTCCAACTTGGTGAAAACAGTGGCTCTGCAGAGGTGTCCTAATGCTGCTGGAATGAGGGAAAGTGGAATATCAGAACTTTACAGTAATCTTATTGAGTGCTCGGTAATCAATACAAGGCCTCAAACCTCCATCCTTCTTGGCCATGAAGAAGAAACTCAAAGCAGCAGGGGACATATATATGCTCTACAACATATATAGATATATATGTTGTAGAGCATCTTCCATGTACTCCTCCATGGCCTTTTGCTCAGGGATGGATAGTGGGTATATCTTACCACAGGGCACTGACTCACCCGGAAGCAGATCAAGAGCATAGTCCCATGACCGATGTGGAAGCAGCTTGGAGGCTCTCTTAGGCCAGAATACGTCATTGAAGTGGGCGTAGCAGGATGGGATGCCGACTGACTGTTTCTCTACAGGGAGGTAGAACACACTGGAAGGGACTTGGAGTTACGAGCTGGAGGATGAATCATTAGATGGAAACAGTCAGGAAAGCACTTCTAACCCCATTTCAGGATCTCACCAGGTCTCCAGGAGAGAATTGGATTGTGCTCCATTAACCACGGGTGCCCTTAGATCACATCAGGGGTGGTATACTCCAGAACCAGGAGATGAACTGTTTCTACATGTAATTGGCCTACTCACAGTTGGAGAGATCTGAAACTGTGGCATACAGTACATGCTTATGGCTGAGGGGTTTGCCTGTTATCAATTGGACCTGGTAGATGGTCTTGGTGGTGGTGGTCAAGAGGTTGAGCAGATGGCAGAGGGCGAGATAAAGCTCCTGGCAGACCCAGAGTCGAAAAGGGCATTGACTGGAACGGAAACATCAGATGCAGTAAGTATGGCTACAGTGGTGAGTGGTTTCATATTGACAATTGAAGGCTTTATAAAACTCACCATGGGTCTGGGAGGACGGATTGGGCATGCAGATATGACTGCCGATCACCGGTGGTGAGGAAGTGCTGGCTGTTGTGACAGAATTGGTAGCAGGTGGTGTGGTGGTGAGGATCCGTCGCAGTGAATCCACGATCTGGAACGGATCGTGAGCACTCATGTTGACATCAGATTTCCTGTTTTGTTCTGTGATACTATAAATCAATTTACATATTTCAATGAGAGAGAGAAAAAAATTGGCTTAACCATGTAATCAATTTGTACTAAAGAGGATAAAACAAAGTTTGCATGTTTCCACAGATAACTGACAATAGGACACTCCCAAAACAGATGAAGAAAAGTACCTGATGATGCAGTATTACAGATATGGCAGTTGTATTTTGGTTGTAGTTTCATTTTGAATCTTTTTTATGGAGTTATATATGCTCTATGAATAACTTAGCCAAGTTTTTATAGTTAAAACTAAGGTTGGACCATACCCTCTCCCAATTGACTCCATTTGCCCATTTTTAGTATGTATTTCCCACTGCACTTTCTGTAATGCTCCACTGACTCTGGCACTGATGTCTGGAGCAGTATCTGGTGATCTGCTCCCCTCTGAGACACTGCAACATCAACACACCAAAAAGGACTGGAATTGCCATAGGGATCATCTGGCTCCTTAGTTCTCTGAATGTAATAATAACAGATATTGTTTTTGTGTTGATTGTCAACTCCATGAATCTTGAATATTGAATATGAATATTGTTCTCATTTTCAGGGATGGGCAGTATTTCAGGGTGCTTTCACGCTTGCCTCATTTAGTTCGGTTGTATCATACCAGAGTTTGTTTCCCCCTTTGGTGCAGTTCGATTAGGCAGGTGTGAAAGCAGCGATCGCACTCATGTGCGAACCAAATGCGGACCAAACAAGCGTACCGAGGCCTGCTTGAAGAGCTGGTCTCAGTACGCTTTCAAACTAACTCTGGAGCAGTCCGTTTGTGGTTAGAACGTGATCCGACCTCGAACAGACCCAACTGCAAAAAGTACTGATCATTTTTGGACTAAACCAGCTGCCGTAGTCAGCTGCGCTGTGCATTATGGGATGAGGAAGTGTTTGTTGACAGTTTGCACTTTAGCATGGCAGTTCGTGGACAAACTTGGAGTAGTGAGGAGCTGCGGAGCCTCATAGAAATATGGTCTGATGACCATGAGCATTTCAGAGTTAAGAAGAATTAATGCACGCCTCCGCCTGAAGTTACGAGAGTGCCGTTTGCAGTGCATTAGAACGTTGTTTTCAAGCCGCATCCATGCTTCATTCCCTCTCATGTTGGAATTTTCCCGCACGTAAATTCTGACCAATCGAAAAGCAGTTTAGGAAATACATCATGGCCAATGAGTGATGTGGATGTTGTCATGTGACTGCATTTTGATTCGTTTCAACTGGATTGGACCAAAGCAATCAGTGTGGTGTGAAAAGGAACCAAAAAAGCTGAAAAATGCTAATTGTTTGCCCTTGGTTCGGACCAAATGAACCAAACTAGAGATGTGAAAGCACCCTCAGATACATGTATTTGGTGTAGGGTTGGTGTAGAGTGATAGAAAATACAGGTCCTACCGAATAAAAACCATTACACCTATGGAGAGTCTCCATAAACTTCACTAAAGTGTGTGTGTGTGTGTGTGTGTGTGTGATGAATTACTACCATGATCATTTTTCAACTACAGCATACTTTTCACTCACATTGTTTTTATGTTTTGGATAAATTATAAATTGATAGAAACATTTTCATTAGTGATATCAGGTCTTTGGGCTTACTTTTTAGAATGACCTCCACACACTTCTTCCTACACTTCTGTTTTACTTTTGCTCCCAGTGACACAAAGGATATCCCCATGTGGTTCTGTCACAATGTAACAGCTATGTATATAAGTTCAGGAGCAGAACTGTTTGTGGATTCTGCTGCTGGAGCAGATGAAGGGCTGATGTCTGACTTATTGACTGCAGAATAACATCACGTTTGTGTCTGAGGTATGTTGCAAACTTCAAATCTCACCCCAGGGCACAACAGATAGATGAGAATGAGTCTCACTGCATTATTTACACTGTTTAACTTGCTCTTATCAGCATTGTTTCTCTGTTTCTTGTTTTCAGCTTATGGCAGGCTCTAATGGCACAGCTGAGGATGTGCCTTTCATTTATCAGCAAATCTTTAAGGTAGAAATGGATGCTGGGCCCAGTACAAAAATTTCAGTGCTTATGTTAATGTCTCTGTTCTTCTTTTTTCTAAACTGTGTGATGTTCTTTGCTCTAAGAAGCAAGCGCATATTCCAGGAGACACCGCGCTATATTCTTTTTGGCCACATGCTTATGAATGACTCTGTACTTTTGCTACTCACAACTATCATGTACACTATGGGTACATATTACCTTCAAGTAACCAGAGCCATCTGCACTCTGTTAGTGGTTATCTCCTACTGCACTTTCCGTAACGCTCCTCTGACACTAGCAATGATGTCTCTGGAGCGGTACGTGGCGATCTGCTTCCCTCTGAGACACTGCAGCATCGCCACACCAAAAAGGACTGGAATTGCCATAGGGATCATCTGGCTCCTTAGTTCTATAAATATTATAACAGACATAATTTTTGTGTTAATTATCAACCCCAGTTTGTTTGTAGAGGTTTTATTTTGCACACAAGAAAAATTGTATTTATTCAAATGGCAGCTGGATAAAACTCAAGGGTTTGATATTCTTTATTTTGTGTCTGTTGCAGTGATCATTGTTTTTACATATGTTAGCATTATGATCACTGCCAGGTCTGTTTCCTCTGATAAAGATTCTGCTAAGAAAGCCCTCAAAACGGTGCTCTTGCACTTGATTCAGCTGGGACTGTGTCTCACCTCTTTCCTTTATGCTACAATAAACAAAGCACTATACACAGTGTCTGACAGCTCTTCTCTCTTCATAAATCTGAGATATCTGAATTTTCGAATTCTTCTTATGCTGCCACGCTGCCTGAGTCCTCTGATCTATGGTATGAGAGATGAAGCTGTGTGGCCTTTATTCAAATATTATTTCTGCTATCGTTCAGGCAAAGTGAGGCCCTCTGCTAATGTACATTAAATGTATGTGTGATGATATGAAATAATAATTTGCACAATGCATGATTAATGCCATATTTCAATATGTTTATCTGAAAAAGTTACAGAACCATATACTTTTATTTTAAATTGTACCGTTCTGTTGTTTAAAATAAAAATAAATGTATTTTTCATGCTTTCATTTCTTGCTGCTAAAATACCACATCCTCTGTTTACTTAACAGAACATCTTGTATTATGCACATATCTATGTACCAAGATATACATACATTATTTATATAAAAATGAATACAAAGCACCCCTACCTGAGATTTAAATGTGTACAAACATGTTTCTTATAATGTGTAAGCTGAATGCAATATATCTTCTGTTTCTATCACTAAATGTACATATGCATAAAAGACAGAACCACTTCACTTACACCACTGACCATAAGGCAAATCTGATTTTAAGCTTCTTTGTTGGCATAAATAATAATAATAATAATAACAATAAATGTTATTTTATATAGTGCCTTTAAAAGTAGCATCTCAAAGCACTTAATGAAATTAAAAGATGCACATAATGCAGGCAGTAAAAACTAATCAAACCAAAAAAAATAAAAAAAATAAAATAGAAAACCAATATAATAACAAAGTAATTACATGAATCACATAAAAGCTATCCTAAAAAGTATGTTACTAAGGGATTCTGCATTCCTAATCTCTGAGGGCAGATAATTCCACAATTTAGGAGCCAAAGAAGAAAAAGCATGATCACCCATAATTTTTATCCGTGTTGTTTTGACAGTTAAAAGACCAGCTTCAGAAGGGTGTAGAGCATGTGTAGGAGTGTAGGGGGTTAAAAGCTCACACAAAAATTGAGGGGCCAAATTATTCAAGGCCTTAAGTGAGCATGAGAATTTTAAAATCAATATGAAAACTAACAGGAAGCCAGTGCAATTTTTCCAGGATAGGTGTGATGTGCTCCCTTGCACTGGTCTTAGTCAGAATTCTAGCAGCTGCATTTTGTACTAACTGTAATTTACTTAGGGTAGCTTTAGAAACTCCAGCCAGCAATGCATTACAATAATCAATATGTGAAAAAACAAAAGTGTTGATTAACTTTTCTGCCACAGAGAAAGTCAACATGGGACATAATTTGGCAATGTTTCTGAGATGAAAAAATTATGCTTTGACTGTTACGAACATGATGGTCAAATGTTAAATTGGTGTCAAATATCACCCCCTGATTTTTTAGTTTAGTATTGTAAAGCAGAGCCAACCACACTTAAGGTTATGGTCTCTGCTTTAGGCAACTGATGAGGTGAACCAAGAAGCATCACTTCAGTCTTGTCACTGTTTAGACAAATACAATTTTCAGACATCCATTTTTTTAATCTCAGTAAAACATTGAAAAAGAAGACACACATGCATATTGACATCAGGTTTTGAATGTATATAGATCTGGGTGTCATCGGCATAAAAGTGAAAGTTGGAACCAAGAGTTCTTAAAACTGTTGTTGAAAAAATTGAAATACTAAAAATTAAAGGGTCCAAAACTGATCCCTGGGGAACACCAGAGTGCACCACACCAACCTCAGACTTGCAATCACACATCACAATAAACTGCTTGCGATCAGAGAGGTATACAGGACATAAACCACTTTAATTCAAGAATCAGAAACTCCAAAGATTGTCTTTAAACAGGTGATTAAAATGGAGTGATCTAGTGTCAAAAGCTTCAGTAAGATCAAGAAGAATCAGTATAGACAGACTGCCAGAATCAGCAGCCATTAATAAGTAATTTGTGACCTTAACTAACGTGGTTTCAGTGCTGTGAAGTTTACGTTATCCAGACTGAAGTGGCTCAAAAAGATAATTAGAGGAAAGATGAGAGAGCAGCCGAGAAGCCACTGTTTCTTCTAAAATTTTGGCGAGGAATGGGAGATTAGAGATGGGACGAAAATTATTCAGATCATTAAAGTCAATGTTGTTAGTTTTTGGTACAGGGGTGACAGCAGCAGTCTTAAGTGTTGCTGGCACAACACTGGTGCACAAAGAGTTATTGATAATTCTCGAAACAACAGGAGACAGGGAATCAAAACATGATTTAAAAAGACAAGATGGTATCGGGCCAACTCTGTAAGTAAAATGATTTAACCTGTAAATCAGAAATAAAGATCAAGGAATATAATTTTATGTCATGCACAGAACAAACAAGGTCTTGGTATTGATACATTTTTCCATATTTGATTTAGATTTAGAAGATCTTGATCTGATTTCAATTCATTTTTGTATATTTCAGTTCTATTTTCCATTTTGCTTACACTGAATAAAATTTTCTCGCTGTTAATACTGTGAATTATAAATGAGCACAGACTGCGGAAACCTTTTTTTATTATTTCCAAGACCAACACTTTGAACACAACATGATGCAATCATCCTAATTACAACAACAAACAAGCAAGGCATCAGAGGAAATGCAAAAGAAATCAGTTAAGGGGAAAATAAAAATGTAAATATGCATAACGATTTGAAATTATAAGTAATATTGTATTATTTCCTTTCCAAAATAGACGAGATAATCATAATGATTACAGCAAACATACATGAAGTCAAACAAAAATGAATATAATTTAAGAATGAAGTGCTAAGAATGAGTTGACAGCAGAGGCGTCATCATGGTTTTGCTTGTATTGTAATCTCCAGTGGAGAGCAGAGAGGGACGACACATCGCTGGATGAAGACTACGAGTGAAGGCTACACGTCGTCTGTTGAAGCAAATAACACACACACAAAGCAAAAGATTAGATTAGAAAACAAAAAAAATATTAATGTTCTTTTATACGATTCAATCATGTGTCTTCTTACTGGGGAAACCCTCTTTGAATTCAGTGAACCTGTGACGGACCATGAAGGTGGCTAGAGCATCAGCTACCTGGATCAGAAGAAGCAAATGCAGCTGAATCGAATATGACTTTCTATAATTGTGTGACACTAGGATACAAAACAGACATACTTTTTCCGGGGCATCTTCATGAACAGCATGGCCACACTGTGGCAGAACCTGCATCTGGAACCTCCCTATAACAATAACAACCACAAAAGACATGAAGGACCTTCTGGCCACAGCAACGCGACTTGTGCTGTACTATAAAGTCTAGCTTTAAGAGCAAGAATATAAATGCTTTACCTTGCATTTGCCCAATGGTAAGATCTTTATCAAGCCTGTCAACACCTATGTGAGACAGATTACTCATTAAGAGTCATCTTTTTACACTGTGTATGTCTAAAAGACAAATGTCTAAGCGTTCTTACCAGCCAGCAGGAGGAGTTTTGGCACAGAGCAGGTGAGAAAGAGAGAGGACAGCCCTTTGAACCAACCCTCCCAGTACTTCTCTGTCTTTGAGAGCTCAATACGCCAAGTGTACAGACATTCTTTCTTTATCTGCCAAATGGGAAAATCAACAAACATTTGTACAGAAAATAACACTTAATGTTCAAACATATTTGTGCAGAGATGTACAATGAAGTAAGGGATAATGTACACTAAAGGTCAAAGGTTAGGGGGTTGGCAAGATTTGATTTAACATTTTTGAAAAAAAATTAAAAAAAAGTCTCTAATGCTTATCAGGTGTTTACAGATAAAACAGTCAGTAATATTGTGAAATATTACATTCTCTATTTTAATATATTTTAAAATGAAATGTATTCCTGTGCTGGCAAATCTAAAGTTTTAGCAGCCATTACTCCAGTTCTCAGTGTCACATGATCCTTCAGAAATCATTCTACAATGCAGATTTGATGGTCAAAGATATATATAAGTTCAAAAGAACAGCATTTAAAGTATGTCGAATAGAAATATTTTAAATATTTTTAGGTGATCAGATCAGAATTGAAACATGCATTACCTCTTGGTCATCCTCTTTCTTCCTTTTGTGGTTGGATTCGCCTCCTTCTTCTTCCTCCTCCTCCTCTTCTTCTTCAATAATTCCTTCACTAATATTCTTGGAAACCCCTGGACTACTCAGTGGCTCCTCACATCTAAACATCCCAACAAATCTAATCAGTGCAGTATATAAAGTAGCTAAATATTTGTACAGATTATAAATTCCTGGAGCTAGTTAAATGAACCAATACTAGGGAAGACTTACTTTTTCACCTGTCCAACCATTGACACTCGTGCAGACTCTACATTCCTGATCTGACCACTTTTCACACTGGTTAAAAAATAAAAATAAAAAAAATAAATAAAAAAGGGTTACCAGCTGCGATTTATGAAGCATACTGACCGGACCATTTTTTGCAAAATAACTGGATTCTGAATAAACTTTTATTATGTTTTGTAATTAATATTTCCATTATATATAAAGCACAGCTAAATCTTACATTTATTATAACAGATGTAAGTGAACATTAAGCTCACTTAATTAAAGTTTAAGTAATTTCTTAATTACTTTAATTACTTAATTACTTTATAATTTATGTTCTGTAATTGTTGATAAATTATAAATAAAAACAACACGATAATTTGCAGTTTAGGACTGGGTTTCAATTATAAATGTAAGGATGAATTGCTATAATTCCTAATTTAGCCCAGAGAAATTGAAAAAAATCCAAACAGAGGTATCTATACCAGAACCGGTATCAATGATAACTGGCCTTCAACCATAGTACTTATTAAAAAGATGCCTTTTAACGAATTATTAAATTCTAAGATTTAAAAAAAATGCTGCAGTTTCCACATTCATTTGGAAATGTATTGCGAAAACATATTTAGCACAAATTATAGAGCACAAATTTTAATGTTAAGTGTAATAATTACAGATTTGTGTGCAATTACATTTTTTAAACAACTATCAACCAAAACTGTGTACCTCCATTCGATTGCATTCTCCACCGATTTAAATGTTTTTGGTCGACCCCTCAGAAAGTTTTGCATGCTGGTTAAGGCATCCATTGCTGTACCTAAAGAATGAGCAGAACAGCATTAAATGCATCTATAAATGTCCAAACATAGTCAAACTGCATTTAAGTCGGTTACAAAACATAATGTGACCCTGGACCACAAAACCAGTCTTAAGTGTCAATTTTTCAAAATCAAGATTTATACAGCACCTGAAAGCTGAATAAATAATATTTCCATTGATGTATGGTTTGTTAGGATCGGACAATATTTGGCCGAGATACAACTATTTTAATATCTGGAATCTGAGGGTACAAAAAAATCTAAATACTGAGAAAATTACCTTTAAAGTTTTCCAAATTAAGTTCTTAGCAATGCATATTACTAATAAAAAATTAAGTTTTTATAGATTTACAAAATGTCTTCATGGAACATGGTCTTTACTCAATATCCTTACTCAATATTTTTAGTTTTCAATAGTTTTTTCAGCTATTGCTAAAAAATATACCCCAGCGACTTAAGACTGGTTTTGTGGTCCAGGGTCATATATAGTGTGTAAATATATAGTGTACATATATGCTACAGTATATATAGCATGCAGCACAAAAAGCAATAACTATGCAACTCAACATCTTGAAAGCTATTTCAATATATGCACTAGTAAATATTTTTTTCTCTTGACATCAACTGTTGCTTGTGTGGAGTAAAACAGGCACAAGGGGTAAAAACTTACCTTCCACTACATCAATAACACAAAGGCCAAGCAGTGATGGCACGTGATTGGAAGCAGCCGTGTGAACCGCTATTGCTCCACCCATGCTGTGACCGATAATCATGATGGGAGGTGGGTTTTCACCGTAAAGTACCTCCACCACTTTTCCAACATCCCTGAGAAAAAGAAACATTTCTAAATTAAATGCTGTGAAAACCTGCTTTGTACAGACCATAAGAGATGAGTGTGCACTCACTTGGCCATTGTTTCAGCAGACAGGTCGTCAGGGTTCTTTACTTTAGTATCACCTGAATTATATGAAAACATTTGCTATTTGTAAACTGCTCACTAAGATCATAAGTTTTGTGTTAATCACATGCAAGCTACTTATCTATGTGATTGTTATAAAATCAAAAGCTTATGGTTTGCTATCAGCTATGTGTTATGTGTGGGAAGTCATGGCCTAATGGCTAGAGGGTGAGGGGCTTGAATAACCAGTGCTCTCTTCCAACTTAAATACCATGACTTGTGGTGAGACCCTTGAGCAACCCATCACTGCTCCCCAAGCGCAACAGCAATATGGCTGCCCACTGCTCAGAGTGTGTGTTCACGGTATGTGTGTACTTGGATGGGTTGAATGCAAAGCACAAATTATGATTATGGGTCAACGTATGTGGAAACACCTCACTTTTTTTTTTTTCCACAAAAAAAAAAAAAAAGTATGAAATCCCTTACCATGTCCTCTGAGGTCCATTGCTACAACCCTGCAGTTAATCCGGCTGCATATAACAGACTGAAAATACAAACATAAGATGATAATTATATAAACTAAATAAATTAAATTGAATATAATCATCATATAAAAGTCTATATTTATCACAATCTATCTATCTAGTATCTACATATAGATAGATAGATAGATAGATAGATAGATAAATAGATATATATATATAGATAGATAGATAGATAAATAGATATATATATAGATAGATAGATAGATAGATAGATAGATAGATAGATAGATAGATAGATAGATAGATAGATAGATAGATAGATAGATAGATAGATATTTTTTGTAACAGTCACTTTTGATCAACTGAATGCATCCTTGCTAAATAAAACTATTACTTTTCTTTCATAAATTCTTTCGAAATATTTTCCTAACTAATCTCAAACTTTTGAATGATAATGTAAATTTATATATGCATTTAATACACATACTGTATATGCATTTATGCATTTAGAAAATGCTTTTATCCAAAGCGACTTATAGTGCATTCAGGCTAACATTTTTTAGCTAACATGTGTTCCCTGGGAAACGAACCCACAACCTTTTGCGCTGTTAACACAAGGCTCTACCACTGAGCCACAGGAACACTATTAACAATATTAATGCACAATACAGACAACATGTCACATCTGTCTTTTTGATGTGCATGATATACCATAAAAACAAAGCACTAGAAGTCAAGTAGTGAGGTACATCTCTGTGAGGTGCAAGAAACTCACAGTGAAGACTGCCCAGGACAGTGCAGAGTGACCCCCTCCATGAAGGAGCATCAGGACGGGCCCATGAGAGCCACTGCTGTAAATTCTGAATGTGTGCAAAGGAGTAAAGGAAGGCTTCACAGAATATTATGGGAGAATTTGAAATGTCACAACACATGAGGTACAAAAAAGGACAATATTCCATAATTTGCAGAGATTCCTCATAACAATTAAACAAAAGATATGTCTTTGCTGTTGTCATTTTCCACCTCCACGTCCTCCATGGTTTCAAAGTACTGACTCCAGGACAGAGGAGAAAAATCTCGTTTTCTTCCTGGTCTGCAAAGCGAGAGGAGAACAAAATACAGTGAGTATAATCCAAGTATGTGCATTTTTGTCTTTGTATATATTTTCTATATCCTTGTAAAAGTCAAAGAATCCTAGTGGCCACGGTTTAAATGACTGACCAGAAGAATACAGAGCTCAGATAAAGCATCTCATTCAAAGCAATAGCTCACAAATGAGACACAAAATCCCTCATGACATTTTAACTTTAAACTATTGTTTCTGACCAAAAAAACAAGTTCATAGTCCATAACAATGTTTCCTCCAGTGAAAAAGTCAAATCAAAATCAACTGGCATATTTGTTTAGAACTATTCTGGACTGTTTTTTTTACTTGTACACTTGCTCTGTGCATATTTCTCTCCTGATTCCGACGATATGACTTTCTCACTGGGGGAAGCAGTACTATTGATATGGACACTCGTATTTTAGCTGGAAGCAAATGTTTGATGTTAAAAATAGTTGTTTATATTATAAACACATAGCTTTTCACTTCACATGGCATTAACTGATGGACTGGAGTCATGTGGATTACTTGTCTAGTACTTCTAGGTTTTTTATCTGCTGTGTGGAGTCATTGCACCCATTCACTGCAGAGGATCCATTAGTGAGCAAGTGATGTAAAGATACATTTCTCCAAATCTGTTCTGATGAAGAAACAAACTCATCTACACCTTGATGACTTAAGATTGCAAAAACTTTAAGCAATTGTTATTTAATTTTTGGGAGGTCATTTAAGCAAATCTATCGTGTAAGGTGATATTTACCAACTCTCTTTCGTTTGTGTTTCGATCATCAAGTATTAAACATTTTATTTGTAACATTTCTAGCAACTTTCTTTTCGAATGCTCCCTTACTGGATTTCAGCTCATACGAGTAGTAGTGTATGTACAAAATAGACGGCTGTTGACTCGAGAACCGCCTGAGAGCAGATTTATTAAATCGATTAATTGAATTAATTGATGCGTACATTGTTATCAAGTGAGTCGTGATCGCGGTGGCGAGACACAGGGACACAGGAGGGGACCGCAGACAGTAAGACAAGCAGAAATCAATCGTGGATGCTTTTAGCATAATCAAGACACGTTTGTGAATCCGTGCAACGAATATGGAAATAGTTAAAGACATATAAAAGCAACAGATTCTGTAAAATGACTCGTCACTGTATGGATCTTCTAGATCGTGACAGCTAACAGCTAACAGCGCTCAGTGATAGGATTGCTAAAACACATTGTTGATTATGATTAAAAGATATGATTAAAGCGTAAACTCACCCCATTCTTACTTTAGATCCAGACTGCAAACCTGCCATCGGGGGTTTGCAGGCTAGCAAATTCAAATGCAACTGTTTCTCCATGGTGTGAGGAAAACAAACAAAACCCTTTGAGCACGTAAAGCGTCTAGCCCTCTTTGCACCATACGACTCCTCTTCTATAAACAAAACAGATGTACACTTTACAAATTAACAAATTAATAACAGTAGATCAGCAGACAGGTACAGAAATCTATGGTGAGTATGTTCACACAAGTAGTCTCCGCACACCAGTATTTTTGCCCCGCGTGCATAATGGGAAATGTAGTCATTTAACGGGTTCTTATCGCTGACGCCCACGTCATAGTGCACGGAAAGAACTACAACTAACAGAAAACACCAGTTTCGGTTCCTTTGCACGTAAACCAGCCTTTAAAAATATGACGTAATGCAATACAAAGGGTGATGGATTGATCATCGTCAGTGCCTTTTAATGGACAGCGTTCTAAATATTATGAAGTGATATCTGCAGCTTTTCTGAAATCCACGAGCACCTTCTTTCATAACTTTAATGTAAAATCGTCCTGGTGTAGCCATTATTGTCACTCAAATAAATATGATGATTTTATTATTTTTACCCCAAAATGCCATATACCTATACCTGTTAATATTCATATATCTATAATTAAGCGCATATTAATGCATATTTTTTTCTTCCTTTCTTAATAATAAGGTTAATGCATAATCATTAAGTACTATATATACAGTACAGATTAAAAGTTTGGACACACCTTCTCATTCAATTTATATTCATGACTATGGCATCAAGGGCTATTTGACCGAGAAGGAGAGTGATGGGGTGCTGCACCAGATGACCTGGCCTCCACAGTCACCGGACCTGAACCCAATCGAGATGGTTTAGGGGTGAGCTGGACCGCAGACAGAAGGCTAAAGGGCCAACAAGTGCTAAGCATCTCTCGGGGAACTCCTTCAAGACTGTTGGAAGACCATTTCAGGTGACTACCTCTTGAAGCTCATCAAGAGAAAGCCAAGAGTGTGCAAAGCAGTAATCAAAACAAAAGGTGGCTACTTTGAAGAACCTAGAATATGACATATTTTCAGTTGTTTCACACTTTTTTTGTTATGTATATAATTCCACGTGTTAATTCATAGTTTTAATGCCTTCAGTGTGAATCTACAATTTTCATAGTCATGGAAATAAAGAAAACTCTTTGAATGAGAAGGTGTGTCCAAACTTTTGGTCTGTACTGTATACCGGTATATATATATATATATGTCTTAGAATTTTGACTTGGTGAATGCTAAACTTATATTTATTAATTTTATGTCCACATTTGTTGAATATTGAATTTTTGTACTGGTTCATATCTAGTAATAAATTGACATTTAAAAAGAGATTTGGAATCATTGTTTCTTGAGAATTATTATTATCAAACTTTTCAATTGTAATTGAAAACCAACTTCTAATGCACAGCAGTGTAAAGATGTATTGCATTACAGGTATTATTATTATGACACTAGTATGGGTCTTGACCACAGACTGTATAAAAACTGTATAAATAACATCAGTTATGATTGTGAAAAGCTATGAGAAATGGCTATCACAGTAATAATAACTGTGCAGTCTATTCTCATGAGACAGAATCAGAGAAGCCACAAAAAAAGAGATTAGACATTTTTCACCTTAATCGCTTTAATAGTTGATTATCACTCTCATTAACAGAAGTTACGTTTCAGGGCAGGATCACTGGTATATTGAAAAAATAAATAATATCAATGAAGCACCGTATGGATAAAAGGGTATGAATCCAAGTGGCCTACATTCAGTAAAAACTTCTTTCTCGTTATAATTTTTATTATAATTGCAATATAATATTTGCAACTTCAAGCAGGGAAACCTACTTTGGACCTAGTTTTTTGCTAATCATTAAAAAAAATATTCACAGCTCAGAAAAAAAGAAAACCAGAATGAAAATTGCCACAGCAATGACATTTTTCCCTTTTAAGACATATTAAAAGGCTTCAATAGACTATTCAGTGAACTCCCAGAATGCAACACTGCCAATAAACTCTCTATGTAACACCAGGAATCAAATCACACTCAAGCCACAGGTACAAAAGGATGCAAAAAATTCCAACACAAAGGCCAACGAAAGGAAAAAGTCTGGAACTACAGTAAAACAAAAAGAACTTTGTAAAATCTGTATCATAAGAGTAAATCCCCAAAGGCAGGAGTCAGAATGTGTCTGGATGCTTTGCTGCCGTCCAGCCTCATCAGCAGTGTCACTCACACACCGCACTCCCTGGACGACTCCAAACACACAACATCAAACAAACAAAACAACAATCTCTATGAAACTTCAAACACAAACAAATTCTAATAGCCATGTCAAAAATGGGAAGGCTGTTCATTTTTGGACGTGAAGGAACAGTAGAAACAGAAACAGTGCTTGAAGAGATATGTGCACGTCTCCCCTCAGTGCAACAGAGGGTGAGGGAGAAATCTTCACATTCCGGCAGGACTTGGAGGAGAGAGTGAAGGAGGAAGAGACATTACTTCTTCCAGATGGTGTAAAACACCCATCTGAGTCAACATGTTAAGGAACAGTCAATACATGTGATGTGAGGACAACAAGAAGATGGGGAGAGTATTTATATGCAAAGTATTTATCAAAATTAATTTGACATGAACCAAGAGAAATGAACCAAGAGAAAACATTACCGTCTACAGCCGCGAGAGGGCGCTCTATGCTGCCCAGTGCTCCTGTAGTCTACCACTGAGCAGCATATAGCGCCCTCTTGCGGCTGTAGATGGTAATGTTTTCTCTTGGTTCTTGGCGTGTGTGTGTGTGTGTGTGTGTGTGTGTGTGTGTGTGTGTGTGTGTATACATGTATATTCATGTATAATTTTGTTTATAAAAGGTACATGTATTAATGTTTATTTTTCTTTTAAATGTTATATCTATATCTATCTATCCATCTATCTATCTATCTATCTATTTAAATACATATAATTTAAATTTTTTTTTTTTAACTTTTTGTTCAACAATATTATTAACCATTTAACATTTAAATAATTCTAAATATAAATTCCTAAAAATGTATAATTATTTCTGAAAACATAATCCTTTCTGTTGGGCCCTGCATTGTAGAAATGCCTTATTCACCGACATACTGTTTTTCTCACCCATGATAAATGTATTTCACCATGAAAGACTAACTTGGTCATTTAAAAAGGATACAGCTCCATATATGAGGGAACACACACCACCTCTTTGGAAAAGTCCACTTTGCACGAAAGTCTGCACAAAAGCTTTTCGTATTCACATAGCGCATCAGTCAGGTTCACACAGTTACCCTGCAGGCAGAAAACAATGCATTAAAAGGAATGAAAAACAGCAAAACTTTACAGTGAGCAGAACTACCTGCCCCCCTCACCTGTGTGAAGTACTTCCCACCAGGCCGCAGAACTCTAATGGAGAGGTCAAGGATGAGTCTCAGGAACTCCCATGTTGAATCTATTGAAAAATTTAGATCATGTGAATAGATTTAATATTTGTATGGCTCAGTCAGAAACACACAGCTGCATATACAGTGCACTAACCTTCCTCCGGTGCTGTAGAAATAGGGACAGCCGTCAAGTCATTTATGACGTAATCAAATGTCCTCCCTTGCTCTGCAAACTTTTTAAGTACGGGGACACAGTCTTGTACCAATATCTGAAACACAAAAGGGGAAAATTGGATAAAAAAAGAATGCTATTCATTCATTGTTAGCCAAAAAAAAGCTGGAAGTTGTCCAGAGTTTGGGCAATTTCCCTCAACTGTCTACATTGCACTTGTTTCAAAAGCAGGAAATGGGCCTCATTGTAAATTCAAGGATAAAAATATGTTTAGCAACTTATAAATGAATAAGAATGTGTAATATAGTTATTATAGTATGACATTATAGTTATAAACTGAAGCTGGGCAGGTGCGTTTAGAACTGGGACCGGGATAAAATGTCACTGCACAGATCATTCAGTTCTTACCTCATAACAATCTCCCTTCAAGTTATCTAGAACATTCCCGCATGTCTTTCTCATGTGCTTCCTACATCCATCAATCACCAACTCGTCAATGTAAATATTTAATTAAGGAAAGTACATATCTAAAAGTTACAAAACATGAAGTAGTTTTCCATTTAACTGCAGTCAAGTCTTAGCATAAAGGATATCTCAACCATGGTGATCATCTTTGGTTTGAGCTTCACCGCCTCATGGAGAATTCCACCGTCTCCTCCTCCCAGAATAAGTACCTCCTTCCCACCATAGTGCTCTTTGCCGCTGCCCATAATGGCCTGAGTGTAGGGCAGATCACTTTCTGCCAGGTCTGTCATTTGATTACACTAAATTACCATGTGTTCACATGACACAACATCCCTGAAATTTGTAATGCATTTGAAACTAGTAAACAAACAAGAACCTTTTTACTTACTGACATCCCCATTAAGAATGAGCATATTGCCAAACTGCCGCGAGTGCAAGATTTTGATGTTCTGGTAGGCAGAATCCTTCTCGTAGACAACTTCATCGATATCGTACTCCATCAACCTGCCGTCAGCGGTGGGCCAGTATCGGTCAACATCACCGCCTCGAATCAGCACAGGGAGTCTGACAGAACACATTCAGTTAAACAGACCAAGATAAAGTTCCACAGAATACATGCTTGAAATGTCATGGGGGAGAGTAAACAGTGAAGGAATTTCATTAAAGGCAACCGATTCAGAATGAAAATACCTCTTGATCCTTTGGATTTTTCCATCCAGGAGAGCCTTCAATTTCTTCTCCAGTGCATTCAGCAGCTACAAAGAAAACATTGTCTTAATTATGACCTTCCAAATAAAGAGAAACAGGAAGTAAACACATTTTAAAATGGTTGAATCACTCTCGCCTCCTGGCTGATTTGTTTAGAGGTCAGAAAGTTGTACAATACAAAACAGTTTTTTTTTCCAGGAAGCATGCATTATCCAAATAAAAGCTTCTGAAGTCTTTTGAATTTCTATTCATCTTAACTCTTATTTCTTAACTCTTATATTATATCACACTTTCTCCAAAAATATTAAGCAGCATAAAGCTGATGATAATAATAAAAAGTGAGCCTATTAGATTGACATCTGGTTCATGTGACACTGAAGACTTGAGTAATGACTGCTAAATATTCAGCTTTACCTAACTACATTTAAATGTGATTAAATGTAACGACTGTGTCCTGTTGTTATCAAGTGACAAGGAACACGTGCAAATGACTCCTTTCTTAAAATCAGATATCCCAGTTTTAAAAGCTACAATATAATGATGGTAAATATGTGAAAATAATTTGACAATTGTTTAAAATACTAAAAGTGAACGTGGGGGGGGGGGGGGGGTGAATATTTATTTTGAGATTGAAGAATAAATGCAACAGGGTTTTATTAGTACTTTTAAGATGAACATTAAGTTATCATGCATCTCTATCAATCCTGATAGCACCTACGTTCTGTTAACTCACATTGTCCACTTGCACTACATCATCCCCTTCAAGACACTGCAGGTCAAAGGTCACCAGACCATGGGAGTGCATTCGTAAGATGGCAAACCTGATTACAAGGAATAGAAGCGCAATTAAACCCTCAAAACTGCAGTCAAACACTTTGCCAAAAAGTAAAACAAAGCCCAAACAGCTGTGTTTATAGCGAGTCACAAATAAAACAGGAAGTGAGTTCCAAAGCCTTTAAATCCGATGCACAAAGCCACTAAAAATCACCGTGCACTCTTCTAAATGCTTTCCTTTGTTGCACTTAACTGGCCGATCAACGGTCATCCTAAACAGTGTCTGAACACAGGAGCACACCTGGTGTTTTTAGTGGGGCGTTTGTGTGGTCAGGCATCATTACTGTCAGTTAGCTTCAACATTACACTTAGCCGTTACGGAGAACATGAAAAAACTCCATGGAATGTCCTGATCAAAAGGAAACTTGTCTCTTGTTGTTCCTACCTGATGAGTCATTGCTAAAAACTCTATGTAATGAGAGGGGATTTAAATTCTGGTTCCTCCTCCTTTCAGCTATACAAAACCTGTTGAACGGATTTTGCATACTGCGCCATGTTGCGTAAGACACTGATGTTCTACTGAAGCTTTGAGGCAAAGCTGCTCACCTGCCGTTCTTGCCGAGAAACGTTGCCAGATACCCGTGTCCCTCCGAGTCGTGGACATTCTCTGTCATTTCCTGCTCTTGAAAAATAGACTGTAAGCCACGTACAGTCGCAGAGACGTCAGCTAAACAGAGAGAGGGACAACAGACAGATTAATTTAATTTCTAATAAAGAAGATCTTTTGACTGAGAGGAAAAAAACTGACACTAAGGCCAATTTTACTGCATGCGGCTCAACTCATTTGCAGATTTAAGATTTCTTTTTCTTTTTTTTTTACATGCAATAGAAGACAAATTCCTACAGGTTTTGAACGACATGACATTTTCTGTTCTTTTTTTTGGTGAACTATCCCTTTAAGAACTGACAGCTTAAGTCACCATTCACTTTAATGCAACTTTTCTACTTTTAAAGTGTATAGTAAAGTGACAGCGAACAAATCATTTTCATTTTTGAATAAAATACGTTTAATAATCGAATGAAATGGAATCAAATAAATTATATTTCGTAATTTCCACCATAATTCTCATTTTATATGATAATTAATTTAATTCCAGGATTCAAATTGGGCTTGAATGAAACCTAGTAACCTTTAACCTAGTTAAGCACATCTACCCAATCAAGCCGATTCATATTGATTCCTATTATTTCGACAGCTTATAAAAGTAGGGTGAACTGCAACGTACAGATATGCTTATGCAGCTATAAATGTATTTTATATTAATCCAAAACATAGTACATGATAGTCTGCACCTGTCACACTGATCACAAAACAGATATGGCATGCTTGTGTGTATATCGAAGTATGATCGATGTGGTATGCACGCATGAATTCTCATCTTATCTTCTTGCGATATTATTAGACAGTGAAATAGAGGCACGGCTGTCAAAAAAAATAAAAAAAATAAAACCCGCTAGATCCAAAATATGTAACGTTACGGGAATAGTGCCTATAACGAGGTCACGGGCGGTTCATTCATAAAAACAGAGAATATGCAAAAGGCAATATATGTGTTAATATAATTCGTCTGGTAGTCAGTGCATATGTATGTTCATTTATTAGCTTCATTCAAATACATGATACAGAGCCAACATTAGCCTCTGCTAACACCGCTATGCTACCCCCAGAAGGTCAATTATCAGAGCAAACGTCAGGAGGACATGCACAACAAAAAAGCCATACGAATACAATAACACATGCATCCCGTGGCCATCTCGGCAATGCAGCAGTGGGACTGCAGCCTCCCTGCTATTATAAAGACAATAAAACGCTTACGGAGCAGTTGCGAGGAGGCCCGCATGTCTGCAGTGCAACACGAGCCCTCCTCTTCCTCTCCTCTTCCACTCGCCCCCTTCATTCACTTCACTGAAATTTACCTGGCGCACGGAGTTTGAAGTCAAGGGTGTAATGTAGCACTGCCATGATGGGGTAAAGCCGTCTGCCATGCCTGGATGAGGCAGCCGGAGGTGAATCGGTGGAGAGTCTGTGGTGACAGAGGGGTAGATGACGGGCACGCCGGAGGGAGGTGTGTTGTGTTCACTGCCGCTGCGCTAGTGCGCTGCGCTCTGTCCGTCTGTCTCTTTCTAGTCGAGCTCGGAAGTGGGTGGTAGCACTGGGCAGGTTGATTCAAATCAGCGATTCGAATCTTTTGACTAATTGCTTCACATAAGATTCGTTTACGGTCAGTGTATATTTTGGTCATTTTATTATTTTTATCTATCTATCTATCTATCTATCTATCTATCTATCTATCTATCTATCTATCTATCTATCTATCTATCTATCTATTTATTTTTGTTTCAAAAACAAGAATTCGCCATTCAAAAATTCGAATTTCAAAAAAAAGAATTCTTATTTATTTTTATTTTTTATTTTTTTGTTGTTGTTCAGGGGTAGAGAAATGAATGAATAATCGATTTACACACGTGGGCGGGAAATAACCGCCCCTTTCTGCTGATTGGTCAGTCAAAGATCAAACCGTGCCGCCCGTCATCATCAGGTCTTCTGCAGCAGCAGTATTCAAACCGGTCCTGCAAGCACCCTACAGCACCTCACATTTTTGCTTATGTTTCCCTATACCTGACAAACACATTTTAGGCCTTGCAGTCTCTACTAATGAGCTGATGAGTTGAATAAGCTCTGATAGATGAGGTAGACAGAAAATGTGCAGTGCTCGGGGTGGGAAACAGGAAGCCAAACTGGGTTGTGTCGAGCTATTCATTAGTCTGGTTGTTTGATGAGAAAAATATTAAATGTAGTTGCCATAAAACGGGTTAAGAATCCCTACAACTGCAGCAGCAGAGGACTGGTATTCTGCCTTGAGGAACTGCAGAACAGTGGTTTTCAAACCGGTCCTGCGAGCACCACCAGCAATCCACATTTTCTGTGTCTGCCTCATCTATTGCACCTGATTAAACTCATCAGTTTATTGGAGGATTGCAAGACCCGAAATGGATGTGTCAGATATAGGGAGACATACAAAATGTGATGTGTTAGGGGTGCTTAGAGGACCTGTTTGAAATGAACTGCTCTAAAGGCTTATTTGGCCTACCTTCTTTTGTCAAAACACACACAAAAAAATTTCCTGCTAACACTTACCCATTTAATTCAGGGAACGGTGACTTTCACTTTTCATTCTATAAGTGGATGCAAATCTGTCATAAAATAATCTATGCATCTCGTGGTGTATATTCCAAATGTACTAAAGGTATACTGTAGTTTGGTGAGAAACAAACCAAAATGGCAAGTTATTACATTTATGTAAATCTTGTGTTGCATTCATGAGTTTGCAGGAGCTCGCGTCAGCTCGTGTCTTTTTGAGATATCAGTCATTTTTAATTGCAATAAAACATAAGACTTCATTATAAAACTCAGAAGAGTATGTATTTTAATATCTCTGTTTTTCTCCTGTTCTCAGTCAGAATTATATTTTTTGTGTGAACATTATACACCTATTCAGGGGCGGATTGACATAAGGGCTAGGCGGGGCTGAATCCCCAGGGCCTGCTGATTGAGGGGACCCCACATGATTACCCGACATGACAAAAAAAAACAAAAAAAACAAAAACAACAACATTATAAACGAGGCATTTCTTGCATCCAGTGGGGACATAATTACTGATTATAATGACTTATACAGTCTTTATATGCATTGCTTTGCATCGTGCCATATAAACATAAAACCATGTCTGCATTTGTGATCTGAGAAATGACAAACAACAAGCGCTACTCTACACTGCTCAAAACTGACGTTTGAATCATCTGTGGCAAATCCTTTGAGATTCAGAACTGCCTCAATGTAGTCTACTCTTTCAGGATCAGGAAACAGTCCTCCAAATGCACTGCACACATATGAATCAAAGGCCATCAAAGGCCCAAAAAAGTATTTTCACTTTCACAACGAAACAGCGTTTCCACGACATGGCACCTGCGGCAACAGCGAGTATCAAAGTTCCGCTTTCTTTCTTTGCAAGAACATTTGGGCGGCATTATGCAAATCTTCTCACATCGTGACTTAGACATGTGGGGGCGTGTTTAAACAAAGCATTTAAGGAGGGCGTGGCCAAGTCTTAAATAAAGAATATCTCTTTGGATTTGAAACTTTATTCTTTGCAACTTTAGGGATCTTATCTATTTTTGAACGGCTTGTAACACTCCAAAGGGAAAGGAAAACTTGAAATCGCATTATATGACCCCTTTAACTGCAGAAAAATATGAATTAAATAATTAAGAGCCTGTTATATAATTGAATATTAATATTGTTAAATGCATTTTAATTATTAAAAAATATCATTTGTTTTAATCTGTTATTTATTGATAAATAATGTATTTATACCAACTTCCCTAACCCCATGCAAAACATTTAGGGTATTGTGTGGGCCAGTCCAGCCTTGATGATTGTCCTCTTCTAGGGCCAGAAAGAAGACCTAATAATAAAACAATTAAAATAAACTCCTTATGGGAGCTATGCTCAAAAATTGTTGCTAATTCCAGAAATCTGTTTGCCTTGACTTCATATGTCATTAAGGCATTTATTATTTTAATGTGTTGTAGCCTGGAATATTTGTATTTATTTATGGTGTCATTTTGTCAACAGCAGACACTTGAAAAATAATAGTAACGCCCTTATGTCATTTTAACTGTGTTAAGCCTTATGTATGATGAATATCTTTCCCTCTTTCTTGTGAACAAGATTGAGTCACTGAGCAAATAATCAGTTCCTTTATTCAGATGCTGTTTGCTTATGCTGTAGCCATATGCCTACGTTTTAATAATTACTAGTTGAATTACTAAAAGCATTTTGTATACAGCTTAGCTGCAAGTACGTTGACTGTAGTTATCAAGCCTTTAACTGAAATCTGAAATGTAAAGGCAGGAGGTCGGCTCGTAGGGGATGAACATGTTCTGGACATTGACGTGAATGCTAATGATTCGTTCAATAACATCGACTCGTGGGTAGAGTGGCCCTGAAGCGCTCAAACCCAGTCTGACACGTGTAGCGCAATCTGGTTCCCCAGGGTGCAGCGTTGGGTTATCAGATGAAATGATCGCATATTTTGTGAATTATTCTTCCTAACCGATAGTAGTAGATTAATCGCAAGTGTTTCACCAACCTATACACTTTCAAGTATGTAGATAACATGTTCACATGTTCTCTGAGATTTTCATGATGAAGAGAAATCAGTGCATTTAACATTTTATGACTTTTGCTGCCTCTCATATTGTGGCAGTTTCAGATGGTAATAATACTATAATATTGATGTAGAACAATGTGACTAATGATTGCAATATTAATGTTTTTAAGATTCTCCAAGAAAATTCATAGAATATCATGTGCAAAATACATGGTAGTACCATGGTAATTTGATTTAGCATGAGTCTGCGCTCAATTCTTTAGTCTTACTACAGACCAAACCTGTTCAGTTCTTGTTTGTGGTCCACAGCACTCATAAAACCACTCTCTACAGGAACGCCCTGATTCCAGCCATTACATCATTTCCCTTATAATTCTGGCTGTAATCCAAGCATTTTAATTGCTAACTGAACTAGAATGAGTAGCACGTTTTTTGGGGGCATGTGCATGTGATCTAACCAGAGAATAAATATAGTTACTGTAAATACAACCCAGCTGTCATCATCAGTATATTAGCTTCAGATGATTATGCAGTGATTCTAAGAAAATACACAAATCCTAAACTTTTTGGAAAATTATGTTTCTTTTGTTGTCATCTATAATTTAGAAATAATGTAACTGAATCCACTGGACTGTCCTGATGGCCAAACCCTCCAAATATATAACCTCAAAAAAAAAAAAAAAAAAAAAAAAAAACACCTAGTGTACTAAACAAGTACTTAATTGGTACTTAAGATAATGTCAAAACATCAAACAATTTATTGATAAAATTACTTTTTTGGAGATACTAGAACACTGGCACTTTCACATGAAAGTTTCATTTTGTTAAAGATCTTTCAGGAACACATGAAAAGGAATTTACGCCTGCAGTTATCTTCAGATAAAACATATTTGAGCATACAAAACGATGTACAAACATCTCAATAAATATCATGCTTACAAAAATAGACAGTGTTAAACTAATCGTTTTAGTTCAACATTATTGCAAGAACCTTGCTGCTAGGGTGCAAACGGTCAGAATATTACAACATACATTATTTACAACAAACCAAGGCTTTCAACACACAACCACACACAGACACGCAATCATTGCATCCTGTCAAACTGGAATTAACACTCTCAGTTAAGAAACATCACAAACAGAAAATCTATTAACCAGACAATGGCCATGCAAATCAGATTTCTACATCAGTAGTTTTATTCTTTCCCTAAATTTGTTTTTCAGTCATGACAGACTGCTGCAGGATAGAGTTCATTGGAAGTGCAGTTATTTGGTCTCTGATGGAGGCCAAAGTCATTATTACAAACACAAATCATTCAAAAGAAAAGAAGTTTACATACAAAATAATGCCAATATCATGTGCAATAACAAAGCAAAGAAAGTGAGTGAGTGCAATGAGAGGACAATTGTGAATGCTGCAACAAAAAACAACAAGAGTCAAAGAGTGAGAAATATTTCTTAGGAAAGATGTAGATGTTTGATAAAAGATACTAAGATGAACCCTCCAGGGAAAGAGAGCGAATCTTTTTTTATAGCAGATATGAAATGACTGGTGCTGTGTCTCTCCATCTCTGGCTACACATCCCGATGGATGATCTTAGTCTCTGCCTCTTGAAGTGGGATGTCCTGTCAAAACAAGACACCACGATTAATGATGTGCATTAAATTATGCAACACACGCCTATGATCATAATGATTTTTTTAAGGCTGAAAGCATAGACAGACTTTTTTTTTCAAGCTGCCAAGCAGAAGCCTCATGGCATCTTTCAAAAAATATTTGCATCTTTGATTATAAAGTAAAAAAAAAATGTCTGTCTTTGGTTTGTCGGTTTAAATACTTTTTTTCTGTGGAAGACAAAATGGTTTTTCCCCATATAGCTAAACTGCCTCATGATGTCTTGCTTTCAGGTTCAGATTTTGATTAGTATATAAAAAAAAACTGGGAACACTTTACGAAATGGTTTAATTTGTTAACATTAATAAATTCATTAGATATCATGAGTTAAGAATGAACAACATTTTAACAGCATTTATATACTGTACTGTATATTTTTGCTCATAATACTTTAATTAAAATGAACTAACTTGAAATGTTAAATAAATTTCAGACTGTGATTAGTTTATTAAAAACGAATGAAATTTTGTTTAGCAAGGATGCATTAAACTGATCAAAATTTACAATAAAGACATTTATAATAATGAAGGATTTCTATTTCAAATAAATGCTGTTGATTTGAACTTTCTATTCACCAAAAAACAAGATTTCAGCAAAAATATTAATCAGCACAATTGTTTAAAAAAATTGATAATAATAAGAAATGCTTCTTAAGCAGCCAATCCTTTTTTTAGAACAGTTTCTGAAGGATCATGTGACACTGAAGACTGAAGTATTGATGCTGAGTAATTCAGTTTTGCCATCACAGGAATAAATAGCATTTATAGCAATACAAAGCAATTGTTTTTACTTAGTTTGATCAAAATACGGCTTTGGTAACAAAAAGTGACTTCTTTTAAAAAAGACCTTTTGAATGGAAGTCTATAAATGTTAGGTTAGGATTTAGGGATTTAAAAATGTAAAAAAACATCTTACACTTCTGCTATGAACTATGTTTTGTGGTCATCAACCGCTATAAACTGTACCTTGAATGAGTTCTGAAGGATTCGCAGGCGGTGCAGCTTTTCATTAAGTAACGGATCATTGCAGCGGCGGACGAATGATCGCTTGTACTCTAATCGAGAAGAGGACCTGTGCTCATTGACAGGTGATAGATTAGTCCTCTCCAGAGCCCTGTACAAATCCACCAACGAGTCAGCCTGGTGCCTGCGCTCCCGCTCTGGACCTACAGAGGGCAGTGAAGAGCTACTTACAATCACACCATCATTTTCTCAACAACTCAAATTTTGACGATTAAAAGAATTCCCAATTATATGGTTTAGTATATTAGTAATGGTAACTCTACAACACTCAGTTGTACAGTATATTACAGGAATTCTCAGCTCTGTCTGTTCATCAAGCTCTGTCTTTTCAGGATTGAAATCCCTTGCTATAGTAGAACTTGTAATTATCTTATTAGCCGTTTGCATTAAGGAGTTACACTTCAGAATGACTATCAGGAATCCAAGGGTAAAAAAAGAGAGAAAGAGCAGCCCTAAAGCCAAATAACTCTGTTCCATCCTGAGACGACATTAACATGGACTGAAGGGACTCCTCCTCGTGTGCTTTGAGGCACAGTTGTGTTCTGAGGAACAGTGAATGTGTGGAACAGAACGGAGGGATGAAAAAGGATAGACAGGGATGAGAGCTGTCATGTTGGATTAGAAAGACTGCACCTAATATGAGGCTATTGGAGGTCTTAAGGGAGATGGGTATTCAGCTGAGATTTGCAGCTATAGTGCTTCTGAATCAAGCAGCAATATGTTCAGCATTACAGGCTACAAATACCAATAACTGGAGCAAAATGCAGCATCCTCTGAATGACATTTTGCACAAAAAAAAAAAAAAATCTAACATAATACCTAATAAAAAGCAATATAATGAGAATAGAGATATTGCCAGGTTGCTATCAAGCCATTTTTTTAAACTACAAGTTTTTTTTTAAAGTGCATGATTCTCATTGTGACTGTAATGCCTTCTAGTAAATTACAATCAATAAATTAATACATTTCAAAAAGATATAATAGTACTTATAATAATAATAATAACATTAATGCTGAATAAAATACTTATTATTAGATTAATATTATTATTAATACTGTATTAAAATGGCCTGTTAAGATAATTGATATCAGATTAATTATTAATAGTTATAAGTTATTCACAAAATTATTATTACTATTAAATAATAAACAAGATGCATTTTCAAATAATAACAATAATAAACTGAATAAAATATTCATATTATTATTCAAATAATATTCATATCAATACAGAATTAAAATAATGTGTTAAAATAATCAGTATCAGATTAATTATTAATGATAAATGATTCAAAAAATTATTATAAATAATAAGTTGTTATTATTATTATTAATCATCATAAAATATTTATTTTAAATTATTAAGCAGAGCTAAAACCAATTCTGCATACTAATTAAAAATAATTAAATTTTGTGGATAAATTATGAATAATTATAAATCACAGTAGTTATTAACATATTTTGATTATGATTATTATAATAATTAAATGTTAAAAATGCATATTGGTTCTATTAAGAGATAAAAAACGTAAACAATAACTTGGTTGTTGTTATTATTATTATTATTATTATAGTATTCATAAAATGTATTCAAAATGCATATCAGTTTACCACTATCAAAAACATGTTTGAAACTGGAGGGAAATTAGCAATGTCATGATAAACAGGCACCCCTTAATAAAACTACTCATAACCTATATTCCTACATATGCTAACCCAACCACTATCTTGTCTCTGTATATCTGGTCAAAGTTAGTTCCCAGTTTCCTGACCTGTGTGTCTGGCATGGGCCCGTCCCAGGTGGTAGCACTGTTCATCTGTGTGTTCAGCTGTGTTGGTGGCAGCCAGGATGGCATGAAGACCACTGTCACGGGGCAAGGTGAAACTGCGGTGCTTGCTTCCTACTCCACCACCTTCTACTCTTCCTACAGCTGTGATGGGCTTTTGGCTGGGCTGGGTGGGTGTAGTGGGTTGGATGTAGTGTTCTGGCGGCAGCCCGTGCTGGGCAGGGAGTGTCGACTGGCGGCGGAGCTCGACGGGCATGGATCGACTGGGGTCGACAAACACGGAGTCATCCAATGGCAGAGTCTGGAGGAAATGGAGGCCAGAGCTGGTGAGGGGTGTCTCGATGAGGTCCTGCCATGAACGCCGCTGGCTAGCAGACTTTCGGCCAGGGGAGCTGGCACTGCTCACGCTGCCCCCATGTGTCTCGGAGAGGGGAGAGCGGGACTGGATGGTCTCTGTGGAGGGTGGGCGGATATGTTGGGACTCCTGGAACGGACTTGCCTGTAACACAGAGGGTTGGACAACATGCACAGTAGTTGGTAGCCTGTATATTTAACGACATTTAGAGTTTGGTGCATCAAGAACCATAAATCCAGAACGAAGGACAACTATAACAAGAGGGGCATTTATATCCCTGTTTTCCATTTTCTCTGCTGTTTTCTTTTACAAACTCACCGCTGTCACCCTTAGTTATGCTCTGCCTGGAAGGAATGATCTAAGACAGCAGCACATTATGCACACACAACTCCCTTCATTAAGATTACAGAGAGCTGGAGCCAGAAGTCCACTTTAAAAAAAGTGCCTTTTGACTATGAATTTACAGTGGCCACAATCATCCCCTGGGTCTAAATAATTCATGTGTCCTTCATCTCCATTCTATCCACCCCTTCACACCTCATTCTTCACCCTGCTTTCCCTCCCTCTTTTCCCCTTTATTGTTTCCCCTCATTCGTTTCCTTCAGTCTTAGTTTTATTTATGAAGAAATTAAAACTTTTATTCAGCGAGAGTGCATCCAATTCCCAATCTCACTGGGAGAAGATGCAGAAAATGCAAGATGCAAGTCTGGTATCATTTGAATTGTCTCTCTGACTGGTACAATGGTCTCAATCTCGCAATAAGCAGACTAAAAGCTAAAACAGATCCTAAGAGTTCAGAGATATGTTGCTTACTGTAGTGGGTGTGCCATTCCCCAGTGTCTTTCATGCAAATTACTATCTGTCCCAATACAATCTGTGAGCATTAGATCATTCAAAAACAAAATCAGAGAGTCCAATATGGGGCGAGTAACACTTATTGGCTAGTAATACAATTACATGTCAGCAAGAACTCACACCTTAAACACAGTGCAAACACAGGAACCCAAGAAACAACAACAACAAAAAAAGAAAGACAGACAAGACTTACTGAGGTGGAGTGAGGGTAAGTGTCATATGGAGGTGGAGGGCTATCCTGTTTGGGTGTTGAGGACATCTGATCAGCGTCCTCGTGGTCACTCTCGCTCCAGTAATCTGAGGAAATGACAGCAAATATCCATTAAACACATAAGGAGTCCAATAATAATGACATTTGAATGATGTGGAAAGCAGGCAGTAGAAGTAAATTCATTTGAAAGATGTTTGGGTACATTTCTTGTCTTCATTTTAGCATTTATTCGTCAAAGGATAAAAAATTACTTCCTTTATTTTTACTGAAACGCCCCATACATGCATCCAACATGTTGTACTTCATATGCATATATTTCTAGGACTTGCAGACCAGACCACACAAAGTCAGAGTGGGAGAATAATTGATCCGACAGGCTTAGCGAAGCATGAAGGCATCTTCTCACCATGATCCTGTCGAATCCTCTTCTGCTCCGAGTGAGCTGTTGCCGCCATGTTCAGTCGACTGAGCCACCTGCGAGCAAACAAAAAAACAAACCAAAAGTTACCTGGGGAGCTCTTCAAGCTGCTGAAATGCAAAGCTGAAATAGTCTTTCGGGATGTCGCTAAAATTAGTAGCTTTGATCAGCTCATGGAAAATTAAATGAGATGCATTCATGAGGAATTGACAATGTTTCAGATTACATTATGAGTCTTTTTTGCTTCTGTAGGCATCCTGGGAAGTTTCTTTTCATCTTACCTATTCATATCATCCATGTTGTCCGCAGCAAAGTAGAAGCTCTTGATTTTAGGATGGCAAGCCTTAAAAGCACTGAAAACAGGCAAGAGAAAAAGTCAGCATTGTATGCAAAGCTGCATTAAAGTTTTTTTATGAGAACTGTTTCACTTCTAGTTTATTCCACTACTCACAACTTTTTGCGACATTCGTTGGCCTGATCAATGTTGAACTCAGGTAGGCTGACAAAGCCCTCTGCCTTCTCATCCTGAGAAAGAACAGAGATGAAAAAATTAGATATACTGATGTGTTCTAGGTAAGCAGTGAGTTTATGCAGGCAGTCTAATGGGCCATTTTGTGCTTTCATCATGAAGATGAATGACCTCGTGCCCTCACCTCTTCATTGGTGTACCAGTATAGGCAGGCATCTTTCAGCACAACCCAGTATTTCTTCCATTTCTGAGAGAAGTAACTCTTTGCATCCTTCTTCTTCCAGAGCCAACCCTCACAATCACCTTGACCCAAGTCTCTGCAGGAGATTCGCCGCTTACTAATGGAGGGCAGGGATCCAGCTGAGAAGGACAAAGAGAGAGAGAGATCAGAGACGTCAGCGTGGGCAATATAAATGAAAGGACTGGCAGGAATAGTATCAAAACAGGGACTTTTTGATGTACTGCCATACAATGGCAGAGAAATGTCTTGACATAACAATTATTCAGAGGGAGAATCTGTGATTGGATTTCTGTAGGGAAAAAAACTGCACTGCAAAAATCATTTCTTAATCGGAATTTTGAGAAAAAAATAAAAATAATAATAATAATAATAATAATAATATATATATATATATATATATATATATATATATATATATATATATATATATATATATACATACATATATTTATGAAAGATTCTGAAAAACATTCTTAAAATGACATTTTACTTTAAATGGATTCAAAATTAAATTTCTTTAAATAACACTTTATTTCATTAAAAATATGATAACATAATCTTTAATGTTATATATATATATATATATGCAATGTGTCAAGCATTTTAATGTAATAACTACATGCCAGAGGAAGATCCAGAGATGAGGTTTCAGAGCTAGCAGAATTCAACATCTGCCATCTTACCTCTTAACTTCACTTTCTTAGACCGGGAAAGTATGGACGATCTATCAAATGTCTGAAAGATATTAAATAAATACAAGATTTAAATAATTTCATGCTGCATCCCTTAATCTTAAATTAAATCTACATTAAGTTGTCTTCAGCACACTCACAAGATAGACAGATGAGGTTTCAGATGTGGGTGTGGCCAGCGAGTCCTGCTGCAGGGTGGGGACTAGGGCGTAGTGGGCGGGGCTAGCACCTTTCTCACTTTTCCTTCTACTACGCCGACTACTGCGACGTCCAGTGTGGTACTCCTCTGTCCCTGCCTTGTCCTCACTTACATATCGCAGCAGGGAGTTTTCTGTTAATAAACATGTGGGATTATGAAACTACATGCGGTTCATAAAACAGGACAAATCACATTTTCAATAAACTGGCTGTTTTTAAAATTTAATAAAGCAGTTTTGATTCTGTCTTTTAAATAATGTAATGGTTAGAGTTGAAAACAAATTATTCAGAGGTCTCAAAGAATACTGCTAAAAGATGCTGTGTTGCACATGTACACATTTGATATAAATTCTGTCAGCGTGACTAAAGAAAACATTCTCTCTGCTCCCACTCCTTCAGCAACAGAGCCTGGCCTCAACCAATGAGAAGCCAGCATCTTGGCAAGACCTCTATGTTGGAGTTACCATGGCAATGCAAAACCCAAAAATCCCAAAATCTCAAAGAGCCCGTGAGATACTGGCAGAGAGTTCCTAGCACAAATGAGGTAAATGTAGGGGGGACGGGGACAATCTGGCCTAACAATGGCCAAATATTTTAAAATGTGCAAATGGGAAGGTCAGGGCTAAAGTGATGAAATCACTGCTTCAGCATAACCTAAGGAAAATATATTAAAGCAACATCCTACTCAATGCTCATCCACCCACCCACATACAAACACACACACACACACACACACACACAAACACCTCTTCTGATCTCTTTTGTCAGCTTGGCGGGATCTTCATAGTCTCCAACCCAGTTATATTCTACAGGCATGGAAATAGGCCTCAGCCGTCCTAGTACACATGCACAGAGAAATCAAAACAAAATCAAATAATACATTACAGCACAATACACATATTGGGCCAAGAGTAGAAGATTAAGTATAACTCAATTTTTATGTTTACTGCAATGATTTATGGCCATTTGAATGCAATGTATATCTGTATATACAGCATATACTGTGTTGCAGATAAAAACAGCCTGCAAAGACCAAACATCATCATGTAAAAAAGCATGTACCATATGTAGTAGTGCTGTCCCTGTGTAAGGGTGGAGGGCCCTGATTCTGATCATACTCGTAACAGTACAGGACCGCATCCTCATCTAACAGGGGGAATTGCCTCCGGCACTCCTGATCCAGGAAGGAGTTGGGCGAATCAGAACCTTTAGCAGCCTGCTGGCAGTTGCTGGTAAGATTTCCTATGTTGGCTCTGCAATGGTAAGTGAAATGATCTTAAATGCAAACTAGATTTTGACTGTTCCAAAAAGATAAATGATTTCCGGTGCAAAAATTACCACCACAGTGCATTTGCTAAGGTGTTTCTGGTTGCTTACTGGTTAAACCAAAAAGTTCCATCTCCAAATGGTCTCATGATATGGTCAAGTCTGGGGTCAGTAAGATTTTCTTAAAGAAGTTTATAATTTAATTTAGCAAGGATGAAATAAATTGATCAAAAGTGACAGTAAAATCATTTAAAATATTTCACAAAATTCTACTTTAATTAAAAACTTTTAATTTGAACTTTTTACATTGACAATAATAAGAAATATTTCTTGAGCACAAATCAGCATATTAAAATGATCAATGACACTGAAGACTGTAATGGCTGCTGAAAATCCAGCTTTGCCATCAAAGGAATCAATTACATTTTGAAATATATTCAAATAGACATATCACCATATCACATTTTTTAGACTTTGTTTTGCACCTTTTTTCTGTCTAGTTGTCATAATTTCTGATTTGAGTTCTTCATTGTGTTCAGGTGTGTCTAGTATGTTAATTCTAGTTTGGTCTGTTTACTTAAGTTCCTGCCTGTTCAGTTTGACTGTGTCGGGTATCTTCAAAGTCTCCTGCCTTCTCTTGCTTGAATTTACCTATACATGGATTTATTAAAGACAGCTTATCTTTATCTTTGTTTTTGTGTGTGTTCATTGACACACACAAAAACAAAGATATAATATTCTTATAATATTTCTCAATATTACTATTTTACTTTCTTGATTAAATAAATGCAAACTCTGTGAGCATCAGATACTTATTAAAAAACAAAATAAAGTCTTACTGACATGTTGACAAAGTGCATGTTGAAGTGTTTTCATACACACACATATACATATATTTAACATATGTATACAGTGTGCATCTGTTTACTGGTTTGTGTTGTAATACTGTACCTGGGTGTGTATGGGTCATCTGGGGGAGGGGGGATGAAGAGGTCCTGTAGAGCGCAGCTGTCCCGTCTGGATGGGGTGCTGAGGGTGCTAGATGGTGTGGCCACACCACTGCTGGGGCTGGGAGGAATGATGGGCTAAAAACAGTGGTACACTTAGCATTTCTAATATCCTTTAGGAAAGTTGTTCAAATATGCTTTTGCGTTTTGATGCAGGCCATTTTCAAAAGTTTAGTATTAGTTTATGTATTCAAAACTCAAACATGGCTTTGATTTTGTGTAAATAAAATTTCTTCTCAGTGTCTTCAACTTTGAAGTTGTCATGACACACAGTGTGTCTTGTTCGATGTCAGCTGTGCAATCAAAACGGAAAAGATGAAATAAATATGTGCAATTTATAGACTGCACAGTCAAGCGTCTAAAATGACATTCCACATTTTCCTCTAAGGGCCCAAGTAAAACATCCTGATGTGCGGGGCTTCAGTGGAGCAGCAGAGGAGATTGAGGAAAGAGGGATAAGCACCAGATTAGAGGTAAAATGTTGAAAGAAAAAAAGGGAGGTTGGTGTGTGGGGGAAGAGTGAAGCGAAAATTTGCTATGTAATACAGTTGGTCAAAGCCCTGAGGGAGGGGAAGAGTGCTCTTAATGCTGCTAAAAAAAGAACAGGCACAGACCGGGGGACTATGCCATGGCATATCATCACTTCCCACACACCACTTAATCCACGTACCGCACACATCCCATCAGTACCTGCAGGGCGAGGGGCTTCCATCTCATGTTCTTGAGTAAGGCTGGGGCTGACGTGAGAGTGCTTTGAGGTCGTTTCTTTAGCGTGAGGGTCACACCCGCAGGATTGCTGCGTAAAGAGTTTACCAGGTTCTTCAGCTGCCAGCCCACCTGCGCAAGTCAAACACACGTGTTCACCTCTTAACACAACACAGTCAGAAAAGAATTCAAAACATAATGTCGTCTTGTTAACGGGGTCATTCTTCATGTCCCCACCTTATACTGCACGTTTAATATACTGGTTAAATCAATAAAGAGATGGAAAACTATACACTTTACCATTCAAAAGTTTGGGATCAGAGAGATTTTTTTATAAGAAATCTCTTATGCTTAACATGGCTGCATTTATTTAGTCAACAATACAGTAAAAATAGTAATATTGTGAAATATTAATATAATGTCAAATAAATTGTCTGTTTGAACATATTTTAAAATATCATGCTAGTAAAGCTGACTTTGTGCAACTATCACTGCAGTCTGTAGCGAATGATCCTTCAGAAATCACTCTAATATGCTGATTTTGTGTTTATGTAACATATTATTATTAATGTTGAAAACAGTTGTGCTGCTTATTCTAAGTTATATTATTACTATTTTTCATATCAATTTCAAAGAGATCCCTCATTGACCAGGAATGATCTGGCCATGTTATCACTCATTGGGTAAAATTATTGTGTGAAAATTAATACACTCACCACTGTCTGATGATTGACCTGAATGACCTCATCACCAGCATGGATTTTCTTACAGCGGTCAGCTAGCGACTGAGAGAGGGAGAGAAAGAAAGCCATTGGATTCCACATGACAAAACACAACTGCTTTTATAATTACTTGCACTACCAATGTCCTTTCTTCAGCTGAACTGTCCATGCATGTCATATTGAGATACTACTGAAAGATTGAAAATGACCACTCACTCCCTCTGTAGTGCCCGTGATGACATGTAGGCCGTCATATGTTGATTTGATGTACATGCCCTAGGGCAAGGAGAAAGACACTTTAGAGCCATTGCCTGAAAATATCGGACACACTCTGGGAAAACACTGAAAAATCGTGTTGACATGAAATGCAAGCACAAATCCTCTCTGACACACAGTCTTATTAAGAAGAGATAAAGGGGGAGAGAGGGAGGGTGTGTGAATGTTTATTTTTATCTATCTATCTATCTATCTATCTATCTATCTGTCGGTCTGTCTCTCTGTATAATAATATATAATATACTTTTCACAATCTTTAAGTCGTTTTTTAGACAAATATATAGGAACTCCTTTAAAATGGCTTTGAATCTCATGAGGTTTATGCATAAAGAGGAGAGACCTAGGTATCCTGATACCCACCAGTCCCTCTGTGGACCTTATGTTGTCCAGCTGCACCACTTCCAGATGGGCGGCCTGGGACACCATGGGGTCCGAAGAGAGGGAAATGATGTGGTCACACACGCCTGACAGTGTCTTACACTGAGGACAGAGAGAAAGAAAAGTGAGAATAAAGAATTTTAGATATCTTGACCAAGAAAGGCACAGTAAGCATCTCCTAGCTGAAGCTATTAATGGGCTTCAGTATGCTGATGATTTTGTTGCATGTTCACTGTGATGCTTCATAAACACCATCTGCATTGGGACTGAGTGTCGCCAGGATGCACAATATTATGATGAGGTCTCATAAGCATAATACTCTATGATCTTGCTGTCTTCTTTGAATTCATCCGTCCAATCACAATTCTGCCTCAATCTGCTGCTGGTGACTAATCAGAGAAGATGTGTTCCGGCTGTTGCAAACTTAAACTCTCTCTCTCTCTCTCTCTCTCTCTGAGACGAAATGTGGCCTTTCCTGGTATTTATAGCAGAGAGCCAGCTGTACCCTGACTGACACTGCAGCATGGGCTAGCATCATGAATCAAATATGAATATTTCTCTCTCACACATCTCTCTCTCTCTCTCTCACACACACACACACACACACAAACGCTTGCTTGCTCTCTTTTTCTCACTTTGACACAGATTTCTATATTTGAACAGAGGAGCTAGAGAAGGAGATTTATGTAAATGAATAAAGAGGTTGTGTGAAAATATAAATGTCACTCTTACCACATGCAGTATCTTATTTTCTGTCTCATACACCGTGCCATCCTAAAACACAAGAGAAAATGTTGTTTTACGTAACAATTACATTTTAAAACCATTTTAATTACATTGCAGATATGAAGTTAAATTCATAATACGTTTTAAGTATTAAGTATCATTTGATTTAAATACATAGTCTTATATTGCCTTAAAATATTAACTATAATAATTGTATATTTTCAAATATTTTAACAGTACATTTTATATATGGCATTTCACATGAAAATTATATTTACTATGATTTTTTTATATTTCTTACTCCAATGCAAAAAGATTTTGTTTTAAGCATAAAATCACTAAATTATTTTCACTTTATGCTTACTAAAACAACAACTAAAAAAAAAAAAAAAAAAACGTAACATATATATTCTCTTAAAAAAAGCCTCCTGGTGCAATTTTGTTTAGATTTATACTGGAAAACGAGAAAGATAAAAAAAAATCCCTGTAGTGTTATATAAAACTAAATGATTATATAACGCTTTATAGTTAATGTGCATTCATGTCATGAAACTTTGATTAATATACAGTATATTCAAATTTTAATCATCAGTACTATTACATAATATTTGCTTATGGCATTTCAACAAAAGTGATAAAATGCTTCCCAGTTATGTTATACTAGCTTGTTATATCATTTCTGCTCTAATTGGTAAGCAGAGTTTTGGGATATCTCAAATGGGAAGATAAGCCTTGCTAGTAGGACACAGGGAACATGTTTTTTTTTTTTTGGCACTGTGTCTTGCACCTGTCTGAAATAGCCAAAGGCAGCATCCTCTGTCTTGAGCAGACAGATGAGGAGAAGATGAGTCATCCTCCCACATTGAACCTGGTGCAATGCTTTTCCTCTTCCTCCTCTCATTTTCTCATTTCCTCCACCCTCCATCATTTTGATTAACAGTAGATTTCCAGTCTGTGGGTGAACGAGCTCGGGGAGCTCGACTGGCCGCACACATGATTAATATTATACATATTGGGAATCTCCTTCAGCAGGCAACCTACACATCACAGGCTGATTCAAAAGAGAGTAAATATAGCTTGAGCGAATATGAAATTGAGTGTTTAATTAAGAGAGAATAACTTTATATAAAGTTTGAATGTGTGAAAGGCTCTTCAGAGTGAAGAAGATACAACATGAGACATGCAAGTCGTGGCATTTTTACACACACAGACTAATTTCACAGCAAGTATCTTTAAGAGCACATCCTACAATCCTTCATATTTCTGTATTTCATATGTTCTGGGACACGCTTTTCTCCCACCTGGGAGAGTCTGTCCTCGCCCTCAATGGCCCATGCTAGAGCGGCACTATTTCAATCCAGGACAGAAAATTGAGAAGGTGAAAAAACCTCCATGACCTCATTCTAAAGAACCTTCTGCCTTAGAAGCTTTACCCTGCTTTCCAAGCATTCTCAAAAAAGACATTTCAGTCCTAGAGTGCTAAAATATGGCATGACACTGGTGTGGGTGAAATGAAGAAAATAGACTTAAAGGGACAGTTCACCACAAAATTGAAATTCTGTCATCATTTACTTGCCTTCATGTCGTTCTGATTTCCACTATAAATATCTATATATATATATATATATATATATATATATATATATATATATATATATATATATATATATATATATATATATATATATATATATATATATATATATATATATATATATATATATACACAAACACACACACATACAGTACATACATTTTTTTATATATATATTTGTAATATTTTAATATATATTTACATAGAGTGAGATATTTAATAGTCCTAGATATGGACTTTTGTAAATTATTAAATAAATAAAAAATAACAAAATCACTATCCACTTTCATTTAAGAGAAACTTAATTGAAAGCAAAACAAAGACGGGAGAAAGAAAGAAAATTTAAATTTAAATTCAGGAGTGAAATATTTGTTTACATTTTTAATAAAAAATTTGAGTCCATACCTGCTGAACTATTGTGGTCAGCTCCAGACACAGCTGAATCACATTATTCCTGGTCATGGAGTAGTCTGCCACGGCAGCGAACGGAGACCTGATGAAGAAATAACACCTGCCATTAACCATTAGATCACTTCTAATCAAAACCACATTTTGTGTCTAACCTTCCTTTGTCACGTTGCACTGCCAAATGTGTCTAAATCAGGCAATGCAGGAGATTCATGATGATGAATGAGAGCTTAAAGGAGGTGACCCAAGAAGGATGTGGAAAGAAAGGGAGATGAAGATGAACAAAAACAGAGAGACAGACAGAGTTAAAAGCGAGAGGAGAGAGTGGAGCTCGACTGTCTAAATCAGGCAATGCAGGAGATTCATGATGATGAATGAGAGCTTAAAGGAGGTGACCCAAGAAGGATGTGGAAAGAAAGGGAGATGAAGATGAACAAAAACAGAGAGACAGACAGAGTTAAAAGCGAGAGGAGAGAGTGGATTTCTCACTCCAATGCACTAATTCACAGAGGCTCGGGCGGCAGAAGGAAGCTCTGCTCACGTGCTTCATCATACAGACTGCAGAGATCACTGTCTTTCTATCACTACCACAGTCTTTCAATTAGACCGTGCTGCTCCCTTCTGTGGCCATAATAACTTATAGAGCACTGAATTTTTATCTTTCATCAAAATGTTATTTTCTATTATTTTTCTATATTAGTAATGTATTTACATTTTTGTCCAAAAGTTACAGCAAAGAATTATATTTCAAATAAATGCTGTTTTTGTTAAAGGGGGGGTGAAATGCTATTTCATGCTTGAGATTTTTACAATGTTAAAGGGTTGGATTCCCATGCTAAACATGGACAAAGTTTCAAAAATTAAGTTGTACGTTTGAAGGAGTATTTCTGTTCCAAAAATACTCCTTCCTGTTTGTCACAAGTTTCGGAAAGTTTTTTTCGAGAATGGCATTAACAGCATTAAGGGACCAGTGGATGGAGTTTATTTTTACAGAGCATCAACGGAGTTGTGCAAGTGTTTTTGTTTGTTCCCTGCATTTCGAAGATGCCTGTTTTACAAACAAGGCCCAGTTTGACGCCGGATTTGCACATCGTTTATTTCTTAAGGATAATGCAGTCCCAACGAAAAAGGGTCACGATCGTGTGTTGGAACCACAGGCGGTGAGTAAAACTGCTTCAAATATCTCTGTGTTGTTAACTTAGCTATCGGCGTGTAAGCACATCAAGCAAACAACATGCAATGTTGTCATCAAACTGCACTTTCCACATGTACAGCTTAAAAAAAAAAAAAATTATAAAAAAAAGACGACAAAGTGGAACTTAGTCATTTTCCAAAACCGCTAAGCAAATGTATATACAGTTTCAGTACATACCACATAGAGCTGCTGCTGCTCTTGTTAAATTTCAGCCTCTGGATCTGATTCTGGATCATAAATATACGCCGAATCTGACTGTAAGCCATGGTTTGTTTTGGATGATGTTTTTTTCATCACGGTAATGTCACAGCTTCCAAACGCTCTCAACGCAAAAGCCTACTGGCGCACGTGATTCTTTAGCTCCGCCCACACGTCACGCCTCCAGCCGGTCGTGTTTTCCGGGAAAAATCGGTACAGACTATCTTTCTCTTATGAATATAATAAAACTAAAGACTTTTTGGAGTTATGAAGGATGCAGTACTACTCTATAGGTACTCAAGATTAACAGGATATTGAGTGAAAACGAGCATTTCACCCCCCCTTTAAGAATCTTGACAAAATGTATTATGGCAACTGTTTTCAACACAGATTGAAATGTTTCTTGAGCACCAAATCAGTATATTAGAATAATGTCTGAAGGATCATGCAACAAAGAAGACTGGAGTAATGATGCTGAAAATTTAGCGTTGCCATCACGGGAATTAATGTTTTGAAAATATATTAAAATAGAGAACAGAAAAAACAAATGTGCGTGTTTTCCCCCAAATGTTTGTCATGACACAGTGTCATAAATGGTGCAAACCCATCTACTGCTTACAGTTTTAGTTTAACTTAATTTGTTCCAGATTGGTTCACATGAAACTTCAAAATGAACCATTTCTGATATTTCTAGTGTGATTGACCTAAGACACCGACTAGCAAAAGCACTAATCAACTAGTCGACTAGATGTTGCAAACAGTATCACTGAAATCTTCTCTACTACAGAAGAAAGAACATAAGCATGCTTTATTTTAATGAGTGCACTGAGCGCACATATTTGACTCCGGGGTTGTTATCTTACACTTTATAATAAGACTGTAACAAATGAAAGTGGATCACCCGGGACTGCACTCCTGCTGTCATCGTGTCTGGGGAGAATAAATGAGAGAGACCCAGAGGCCAGGGAGATACAACGGCAGATTAATTGCACTCTGGAATTATGAATGTGCGGTTACACAGTAGACTTGGCGTACTGTACTAACGAGGAGGCGTGGCCAGCAAAAGCATCAGCTGATGAAGGAATTAACACAAACCCACAAAATGAGACCTCGCACACACACTTGAGAGAATAACAGAAGCGCTTAGCAGGCACGCTGGCTGCTTTCAGGGCCAGCTCTTCTGAAACAGAAGAGACTTACGTAAGCGATTTACTCATCTTTTGTTTGTCAGCTGATTGCTCATGGATATTACATAAGGAAATCAGCGTGATCGTGTCATCTGTGGCCTCTCGCATGACCTCACTGATGAGTTCAAAACAATGGATCCTTTTAGATGAGATGAGGGGTCATGTGACCGTACGCATGGTAGATAAAGGAATGGGATCACTAAGGCTGCTTTGATCGAAACTTTGTGTTTGCTAAATACAGGAGCCCTTAAAAGACACTTTTGGATTCTGTGAATTAATGGATTCAAACATCAAATAATAATGAATTTGTGAATAATGATAAATCCATTGTTTTATCATCAATAAAGTTTTTTTTTTTTTTTGCAAAAAATATGAGCTTGTGCTATCTTTCTTTAAATGGCATTTTAATATTTAATATTTTGTGAAATAATGCAATAACATCCAAAAATTGAGTGTGGCTAAAGCTTTTATTATTAGCTTGAATTTTTATATTTTTGGTTTTTAAAAAAACTTAATATTTCAAATTTGTTTTCTATTTATATCAGTTTAAGCAATTTTAGTATTTTTATTTTATTTATTTTTTATTTCAGTTAGTTGCCAATTCAACATTTCAAATTTTCATTGAATATTTATATTTTATTTTCAATTAACAAAAACTATTTTAATAATTTTAGTTTTAAGTAACAATAATTAAACAATAATATTTATCACAATAAAAAAAAATTAAAGTACTGGTGTTCAAATCCTATTTGGGTCACTATATATGCAGCTACACATTTTAATAAATTTGAAAATGTATCTGTAGATATATCTGTGTTTGTGTCTCTTTGCGGGACTAACCTATCCAACCAAGCCAGCAGGCTCTTGGCAGCAGCGATGAGGTCCACTACAGAGGTCAGAAAGTCATTAGGAAGTTTTCGGGTGGCTCTGCCGTCATAGTGACCGCCCCTCCGCCGGCCTATTATGAAGTTCTGCAGGTTCTTAGCTGACGAGTTCAGCTTATGGGTCAGAGTCTTCAGGTTCTCTGTTTCTAGTCCATAGTTCTGAATAAGAAAGAGAAAGTGAACACATCATGATCTCTAAGAAACAGCTAAAGACAACTTTTTTTTTAAGCATGGCTAAACTATGACAATAAAAAAAATATTTTATCTACTTTATAGAAGTTTAATTTCTGCTCCAGTTTCTGTAATACTGTAGTGTTCATTTGAAACTCTGTAATGTGGCACTGTATATATTTCTGGCTCTTGTCTTGTGTTACAAATTACTTGTGATGTTCCACATTTGTAATTCACTTTGGATAAAAGCATCTGCTGAACGATTAAATAAACATGCAGAACTAAATGAAACGGAGGGAGACAATGAAAGGGATTGTATTAGAAAGTTAGAGAGTTAGGGTAAAAGGGAGGTCAGAGGCACTCTGTGATAAAGCCTCAAGTTCTCTGGGAAAAAAGTTGCTTGAGTGGTTTTAAATAATGGAGGAAAGAAAACGGAGGAGGAGAAAAGGGTCATTTAGAGCCATACAACTCACACTCTGTTAACACACTGTCGATGTTTACATGCACACTTTTTGGTTCAGATGGACTGAATTCATTACGATTGATGAATCTGATTGTAGTGTTTACATGAATGCTAAATAAAGTGATCGGGTTGATGTGTGCATTTATATGTCACGAGCTTCAAATCGAATAGATTTTTTTTTTACATGAGCACACGGCTCAAATAGTTAAAGTGAAAAGTGAAAGTGACATATAGATAACATCGAGTTTCTCACTGTTTGCACATAATAACCACTCTCCTAAACGGTTTCTTTAGTTTTAAACAGCTGAATTAATATTTAACAGTTTATGGATAAATATACATATAAACCGCTGTGCTGTGCTGCTCATATTTATCACAGAAAGAAAAAAAGAAAAGAAAACAAAAAGCCCCTCCACATGCCCAAAACGGGTTGCCTGTGGATGAGTATCCAAAACTAAGTTGTCCTGCTTCACTTCACAGTAGGGCTATCAAAATAGCTGAAAAACGAAATTAGAGTTTTGTACTTAAATGTTATCAAAATTTTAATTATATTCAAATTTAAAATGCATAATTTCAGTTAGGGTGAAGAAAAGCTTTTGGCTTCACTCCTGAGGCCACAAGAGAGTGCATCGAGCAAAATATTACTAATGCACGTTTATTTAAAACATAAGAAAACATGACTGTGAAAAAAAAAAATACATCATCTTTACAATAATGTTTATAAACCAATTTTAATTAAGTTGCTTAAAAATCTATAAAGAAAACAGCGTCAGGTATGCATGCATAGTTAAATACAAAGGGCGGAAAGCCAGTCACACAGAATACATTTTTTAATTTAAAAACATGAGATGCAGTGGGATGGGGAACAACCCCCCCCTCCCCCCCAAAAAAAAGTTACGAGATATTTTTTTAAAAGGTTGAACTAACATAAATTTTATAAGGCTTTCTAAACATGCAGCTCTCTTTTGCAAGATTTTATAATGACAGGACACGCATTCATACCACATTTTATTCAAAAGGAATAGGCAATCCTCCTTGTGTCATATGTCATTACATTATTCTTGCGTCATTGCACATGCGCAGTTCTTTCAGTTTTGTGGTTCAGTCCGATGGAGTGTTTACATGCATGGTCAATCGTATTAGAAGAGGAATAAACCAACCCCTTCAATCTGATCGAAATTTCATTCGGATCGAGCTCAATCGGATCAATTAAGGCTTTTATATGAATGATTTTCATTCAGATTGAGCCATCAATCCGATTACAAACAGATTATTTGGGTGCATGTAAACAGAGCAACTGTCATAGGGCCAAATACCATGCTAGAAATATATATATGAATATATAAATATATAAATATATACATGCTGTTCAAAGGTTTGGTTCAGTGTAAGATTTTTAAAATGTTTTAGAAATAAGTTTTTTTTCTTTATGCTCACAAAGGCTGCATTTATTACATCATAATATATTAAAAACAGGAATATTGTAAAATTATACCTTTGCAATATTTTACAATGCTGAAAATATACAATTATCAAAATATACAATATACAATGAGTAATCATATTAAATGCAGCAGGGCTCCATGTTGGACAAACCCAGAGAAGCGTTATATAAGAGGCTTTAAGGCACTAGCTGGGGTTTAGCACATGACATAACAAATGGTGGGAACAAAAAAGAGGCCAGTTTGCAAATATATTGGCTAACATTCCCCATTCGCCCTCCTTTTTCTACCCTCTTCCTTCATTCGCTCAGGACACACTTTTCTTCGCTTTCCCTCTGAGCCTTTCTCTCCTGTTTTAATTTGTTATCCTTCTCTCACCCGACTGCTGCCAATTTTCTACTGACTCTGCCCACACAATCTTTCGGTTGCTCCGCCTCTCTTTCCCTTCTTCTGCATCGGCTTTCTTATTTCTCTTGTACCCCGTCAGAACAGCCTAGAATCCGTATGCAGGATGACAGTGGGAAATGGAGGGATAATCCGAAGGATTTTCAAGGATTTAAAGTGTTTGTTTTGGCAATTATTAATTGCACAGGATGCAATTACCATAAATATACAGGCAGCGTGCAGGGTCAGGTGCTTCAGGAATAAAGATAAACATGTAGTACTTGATCATATTGTGCATTTTAATATACCAATCTCTACAAGAGAGATGACACAGACCCTCAAATATGATGATCCTCTTTCTTAAATGCCTCTTGCCTTCCTATATATTTTTCGAAATATTTTCCATATAATAATTAACTCACATGTATAACATTTTTATGTTTATGTGCATGCATGATTCGTTTAGCACATTGTTTGTATTACATTTTATTTTACAGTCTGTTATGCTCAATAAGGATTTTTTTTTTCTTTTTATAAGGAAAAACAAATATGAGATTCAGACAGATTTATATGTACAACTTGTCTTTATTCATGTGCTCTTTATGTATTTATTTTGAATTATCGCTGTCAATGCCAAATTAATTATATATTATTTAAATTATAATTCTAAATTGTCACTTTTTTTACACTTTGAAAACCCTGATCTATAGAACTAGGTGGATGTCATATATTGTGAACATAAATAATAAATCATATATAATACACCCATGGAATATTAAACAGGTGCATCCAGAACTGTAACTATGCATTTTATAATTTCTATTCTGCCATTTCATTTATGTTATTATAGAAAGAATACACTGCCATTAAACAAAACGTTATAAAACACACTTACTCGGTAAAGCAGAAAAATGTTGTGTGGTGAGAACACAATGCACCTGTGTGTGTGCTGTGTGCGTATGTGCTCACCAGTGCACAAAGCAGGTCCACGGCCTCCAGAATGAGTTCCTGGTGGCCGATTCGAGAAACACCCAGATCCTCGAGCTCCTGATGGGTGATTCTCAACAGCTGTTCACCGCCCACCTTTTCCTGCTCAAAGTTCTTAATGTACTGCAGCAGACAGTCATCCAAACCTTTAAAAGAGCAACGCACGGCTAAATCAAACATCAATCAAGTTGCTAAAGCATCTTGGATAGCATGTATTCATTCACAGAACAGTTTTATTAATACGTTTGGTTACAATTTGATGAAATGAGACTAAAACAGACATTATAAGCAGCTCCCAACAGTGTGGGAGCCCATTGCGTGTTAATGTATGTATAGCACAAATAAAAAAAGATCTCTAAAGGAAAGTAGTGAGGGATTGTGAAAGTCTTGGCACACAGCTGTTTAAACAGGCCTCATTTTGTGGACCGGCAGGGACTGAGACACACAACTTTGAAATGCTTTGCTGTCATCAACAGACGTCAGTGGACTTCAAGCACTATTGTCACTAATAAGGGAAGACCTGTTTGGCAAGAGCTAGCTGTTGTCTGGGAAACACATGCCTCCCCCGTGCCCCCTACCCTTCTATACTGATCCTTTGCAATTGTTTTCTTCTCCCACAGATTCACACAAAACAAAATGTATTTATAGAAGAGAGGCAGAAATTCTTTAACACATTCAGCTTAACCAAAAGATACATTTTGTTTTGAGATAATTTATGTACAAACAAGCAGGTAGTTATTTCCATACTATTATGGTGTGATTCAACCATTCTTAGGACTACAGGCTGCAAAATATGCAAATAAAATGTTCTCAGATGAAAAAATAAAAAAACTTGAAAATAATATATATAAAGTATTGTTAAGAAAACATTGTGAGCATCCATATAGAGTACAGTGGCATTTACCAGCATAAATCAGCATTTCAACAACCATAATACCCGATTCACAAAGACTTTTATGAACCAATTATTTTTATTTTTATGAGTCAGGCAAAAAGATCCACGAAAAGCCTCATATTGGCTTATGAGCTAGCAATTTGAATCAGATTCACTCAGTCAGTAAATCATACTGGGTTCACTGACTCCCTCACTGAATTGAAGATATAAAATATAATCAATTAATAAATAATATTTAGAATAATTAATTAAATATTTTGCAAAGGCTTTTGTTTTGCAAAGGCTCAAGGCTGCAAATTCAATGCAACAAACAATTAATTCAATGCTATGAAACAATTAATGAATGAATAAATAAATAAATAAATAAAAGTAATAATAAAATTATACAAACTCTCATCAGAAAAACTTTGCAAACATCCATGTGTTGTCTCTTCATGTATGATCTGGTTTATTGTCAGCATGCACCAGCATTTCAAAAACAAAAAGCATAATGCAAGTTATGTCTGATTCATGAAAAGACTCTTATGAGCCCATTATTTTTGGTAAGTCAGTTTAAAAAGATCATAGTCAGTGAGCTGAATATCACGTTCACAACTGACTCGTTATAATTACAAAATGTGTAATAAATCAATTAATGCATTTATGCATTTAGCAGACGCTTTTATCCAAAGCGACTTGCAGTGCATTCAGGCTATCAATTTTTACATATCATGTGTTCCTGGGGAATCGAACCCCCAACATTGCGCTTGCTTGGTACCAGTTGAGCTACAGGAACACTTAATTATTTTTTAACACTTAATTATTAAATAATACCAATAATAATAAATCTTTCAAAAATGTTTTTTTTTTTAAATAATGGTCATTTGAGAACTAAAATATAATTTGGCTCCTAAATCTTATTAAATCGAATTAACTCATTAAGAACCTTTACCTCAGCGTTTTCCATATTCACTTCCATCCAGCTCCCTCGTTCTGTCCTCAGCACTATTCATTTCCTCTCCACCACCCTTAAATTCCCTCACAGACTTGTATTCCTCCTTTTCTGACTCCTTTATATTATTATCTGCATGCTCATTTCACAACAAAAGACAAGGCTGCAGAGCATGTAATATGCCCCTTTCATCAAATCCCTGATATTCATCTCTCTGTGGCATACATCTAATGGATTGTGAGGAGAAAGTTCAGATATCGGCATGATTCAAAACTGCTGAAAGCGAAGGTTTCAAGGCTTTGCATGCAATTTGAGGGCTTAACAAATCTGCTTCTTAACCATGCTGATCTAAATTCCCTCCAAATGAAAGAAATCATCACGTTCATTGCTGTACGTTGCCATAGAGACGCTATAAGGACGGGGAGAGCGTTTAAGTAGGACCTCATTACCAAAACAAAAAACTGGCAATGAGATGAGAAGCTTATATATGACAAATAAAGAAAGAAACATCTAATACATCAATGGACTATTCAGAGATATCAGCTTTTGTGTGGACGTTTGCATTGTTATGCTAATGAAATATTATAGGAATATTATTATTAAAGCTGTTTGACTGTTTTTTTTTTCTAGGCTTGTTTGTGTTTATTATGGGGTGCATTCTAACGGGTTTATGCTTTGTTTTTTTAAACGCATTATTTTTTCACATCATTTACCTTTATTCCACACCAATCTGTCCATTCTCTGACAAGCGCCTCAATTTATTTCCGTTTTTATGAAGCCCCTCCCTCAGAAATACACGATGGGCTGAGATTTTTCAAGAATAATCTTTGTGTGAATCCGGCATTAAACTGATCGAGATTGAGGAAGCTGTCCTCAGCAAAATGTGCCGCACATAGTTTTACATGTGGATTATAATTTTCGGGAACCGAGTTAAACATAAATTGTAACCATTAATCTCCAAGTACAGCTTCCCTGGGAAGCCCAAACAAAGATGATTGGACACCGAGATGAAAATAACAGCGTTTCGACGACATGGTGACAAACACAAACGTAGCTCTTCCTCTTCTCCGTCGGAGCGCAACAATACCACGCCCCCTTTTTTTGTGTATTTATGTGGGCGGAGGTTAGTCAAAAAACTGTTTTAGTGACGTCATTACTACAGGAACTAGAGGGATGTAGTCCAAAGGGGTCATTTTTTGTAGGCAAATTCTGTTAAATAAAATATCTCGCTTGGCATTGAACTTTGAGCTTTAGAATTGTACAGATATTATTTATACTCTAACAACAACATTACACACTAACTAAAGTTTAAAACATGGGATCATGAAGAACGGGACCTTTAAAAGATATCTCTGATTAACTTTCAGCACTGCTACTTTTCATATATTGTTTATGCTCAAACAGCAACATTACACACTAACTAACATTAAAAAGTGAAATCGCAATCAACCACCCCTTCAAGACTCTCAATAACTGTTCTGAGTAGAAATGGTGTAGATATATTTCACCATGACCGATTCACAACAGAAACAAGTCAGGAAAGGCAAAGCATTTGTTTTTGTCAGAGGAACTTCCCCAATAATTAGAAATAGCAACATGAAATCAATTGTCTTTTCAGCAGTTGAACTAAGAGAGTGTTGCTCTTCCTGCGGCTGAGCGAGACAGTCCAGCTCACACAGCGGCTATGTACACAAACAGTAAACTCATTGATTAGGAGGACATTAATCTGCTGTTAATTGCAGCCGCTGTGGTTAAGTTGTATTAGATACTACAAAGAAGAGCGCCGCACATTCATCTGGGGCCATTAATCTCTGTCAAGTAAAGCGAGTGATCGGCCAACAGTCAGAACCGAGGAAGATGCAGCGAGAGGGTGAGAGTGAAGTAGCTTAAGGAATAACTGTGTAAGGAGACAAACTTGTGCTGAAGAAGAAAATCTGATTGTAGCTTTACAGTACATTGACTAAAGCAGCTTACTGGTCCACTTCAGCTGTGACCTGAAATCCTCTAAACTGTCCTGAATCCATCCTTTGGCAAAATGTGTAGCCCAGAACCAAAAGAGGGATCAAGAGCTTCATAACTCTCTAAGCAAGCCATGCTTACTAGAGATATAGAGAGTTTTCCCTCAATAAACTCATTTTGCTGCTTGATATTAAGTAAAGTTGTTGTTGCAGTGGTAGTCATGCAGAATAAGGCATTAATACATGCTTTATAAGTACTAATAAACAATCAGCAAATAGTTAATAGTGAACAGTGTTCCATAATCTTAAGCATTACCAGTTATCTAAAACTAAAACCATTTAAAAATGTTACTTGGAAAAAAAAATGGCAACTGAAAATATTCAGGCAACATTACTCATTTTAATTTATTTTAACTTGATGTACTAAAATAAGTAAACCTAAATAAAAATTAATAGACTATGTAGACTATTAAAACTTTATTTAAAAAGGACAAAACACCCCAAAAAATGACTACAGTTTTAATTAAAATTAAATTAAAACAGAAGAAAACAATAATAAAATGAATTCAAATTTTTTATAAAAACTAGCATCTCAATGATATTAAATAACACTTGAATGGAAATTCGAAATGGCAGCACAATAAAAGCATGATAAAAATCAGTCGAATATGACTTTTACACCATATTTAAAGTTTATATATATTAATGTACTTGTGTAAGGAACAGACCGAAATTTACCACGTCATTCATTAATAATCTTCCCATCCAGTGAGCTGATGCAACCAGATCACTTGAACTCAAAAACCAGATCCTTCTAATTCCTGAATTAATCATTCAGACTGGTTTTGTGAAATGGATCAACCAATTTACTGATTCATCCAACTCAAAAATACAACCTGATTGACCATAACACTTGTTCAAAATTGTCCAAAGGAAAGTACTACAGGACAGGTTTGGAACTACATGAATTGTAATTTTTGAGATGAATTATCCCTTTATTGATGACACACTGCTTTCCCATTTCAAGACAGATAATTTCTCTGGGGTAATATGCAGGAATCTGTCTAACATTTGCACAGCTACTGTAGTTATTTTACAGTGTCTGTCAACAAACTGCAAAACAGTCTGTGTTTGGCCGATACGTGTGAAATACGTGTTGAACTGCTCAGTTAAATAGATAAGTGCAATGTGCATTTAATCAAGGCTACATTTAAGCTTTATTGTTTGCAGTTTTATTGGATTTACTGCTATTATTGTGCTCAGAAAGCCCATGGCACCACTCTCAGGGGGGCATAGGAGTGAGTCACAGGAGGCATTGAGGGGGGCAGAAAAAAAAGAGCATTGAGGGAAGGTCACAGAGCTTTTCTGCGCTGGGAAGGCTGTTGTCCAGCCCTCAGCGGCATCACCTCGGGGTCATCACTGAACCGTATGCTAATGTTAGAGCTGCAACATAGTAATTGCAGTGTTCTAGGAAACCTGTGAATAAGGGTACAGGAATCACTGTCTAGATCATGGATTTACACAAAGAATATGTCTTCAGAAATATTCAAAACCGCAACAGTTACTATATAGAACAAATCTTTCGCTAGAGCCGTGGTGCTGCGGTAGCGCACATGTACACTCCACTTTTTTTGAAAATAGGCTCATTTTCCAACTCCCCTTAAACAGTTAAACAGTTGAGTTTTACTGTTTTCAAATCTATTCAGCCTATCTCTGAGTCTGGTGGAAGCACTTTTAGCTTAGCTTAGCACAGATCATGGAATCTGATTAGACCATTTTATATTTTATATTTAAGATTTTTTATATTTTAAATTTAAGATATTTTTGATGAAAACTTGAAAGCTTGAGACAGTCCCATAGACTGCCAAGTAAATAACAGTGTCAAGGTCCATAAAAGGTTTGAAAAGTCATCGTCAGAATACTCCATCTGCCATCAGACATGCAATCTAGGTTATATAAAGTGACGGGAACCCTTTTTGTAAGCAAAGAAAACAAAAATAACTCAATAATTTGTGAACAGTCTCCTGTGTCACTCCATATCACCATGCTGTGTGTGCTCTTATGTGTCCTCCGCACCATAAGAATGCACTGTATTATTTCAAATTAAAGCTAAATACACTTTTCTTCACTTACAAAAAGAGTTCCCGTCGCTTCAAATATTACCCAGATTGCACGTCTGATGGCATTTGGAGTATTCTGATGACCGCTTTTCATATCTTTTATGGACTGTTATTTCATTGGCAGTCTATGGGACAGTCTCAAGCCTTCACGTTTTCCATCCCAAAATATCTTAAATTGTGTTCTGAAGACGAATCGGAGCTTTTATGGGTTTGGAATGACATGGGGGTAAATGATTAATGACAAAATTTTTAATTTTGGGGGGCAAACCTATAAGTCTGTGGTTTTTTAATTGTGATAATAATTTGAGATACACATACAAAAAAACAAATTCAACAGATACATCAACAAATTGGAATACTCCATAAGATCAATAAAATTAAAAAATAAAATGTAGTGAATTGTTGCCTTCGAAAAGTATGTTTTTTTACTGTAACATGTACTCAATACTTGGTATGTGGCTCCTTTTGCTTTTTCGCGTGCCATGGAGGTGATCAGGTTTGCACGCCGAGGTGGCATGGAAGCCCAGGTTTCTTTGACAGTGGCCTTCAGCTCATCTGCATTTTTTTATCTTTTGTTTCTCATCTTCCTCTTGACAATACCACATAGATTCTCTCTGGGGTTCAGGTCTGAAGAGTTTGCTGGCCAGTCAAGCACACCAACACCATGGTCATTTAACCAACTTTTGGTGCTTTTGGCAGTGTGGGCAGGTGCCAAATCCTGCTGAAAAATTAAATCAGCATCTTCAAAAAGCTGAAGAAAGCATGAAGTGCTCCAACATTTCTTGGTAAACGGGTGCAGTGACTTTGGTTTTCAAAAAACACAATGGACCAACACCAGCAGATGGCATTGCACCCCAAATCATCACAGACTGAAGAAACTTAACACTGGACTTCAAGAAACTTGGACTATGAGCTTCTCCACCCTTCCTCCAGACTCTAGGAGCTTGGTTTCCAAATGAAATACAAAACTTGCTCTCATCTGAAAAGAGGACTTTGGACCACTGGGCTACAGTCCAGTTCTTCTTCTCCTTAGCCCAGGTAAGACACCTCTGATGATGTCTGTGGTTCAGGAGCGGCTTAACAAGAGGAAAACGACAACTGTAGCCAAATTCCTTGACACGTCTGTCTGTATGCCTTGACCCCAGCTTCAGTCCATTCCTTGTGAAGTTCACTCAAATTCTTGAATCGATTTTGTTTGACAATCCTCATAATATATATATATATATATAATATATATATCACCGCCAAAGGTGCTTCATTTCTCAGTGGTAAGTGTCAAGTGTTGACAAGTTTGTGATAATTATGAGATGTGATCAAACAAATTTACTCTCACAGCGCAGGATCCAGCGTCTTCTCGAAATGATGTTAACCACATAGAAATTTTACTGTGTTTTTGGACAGGCAAGTTGGCGACCTATATATTAAGATTCAAATTCCTGACAACTCGTTTTGGCGATTACGAGCCGACTCTTTTTTTGACAGATAATACATTTATCTATTGTGTACTGTCGGCTTCACAACTTTGCAGATAGTTTATGATTACATACAGCTACATGACACAGTGAATGAAAGGTAATAGTCGAAAAGGCATAATAGGGGCACTTTAAATCATGAAATTTGTGTAAACACCCAGCTATACAAAAAAGCACAATAAAAGTATTATAAAATGTATATGAAACAGACCAATAAGTCAAACGATAACAGAATTGTCTTTTGTTGTTGTTGTTGTGCAAGGTTTGATATCTTTGTGTGAAACTTTGAGCACATTATTGCACGCTGCTGCTCAGAAGGCTCTAATGATCACACAAACACCAATAGCCCAAAGGGGCTTTAACACAGCCTTACACATGAATATGTTATCTTCTGCTCCTCAGTGTGTCTCAGCAGATGATACAGCAGCTTTCGGCACATAACAGACAGATGCCGATAAAATTCTCCAGCTTTTTAGAAGCCAAGCATCGGCCACGTCAAGATGTCTGAAGATTCTTAAAATTCTCTGTGACCCTCAGGAGACTTTAACTTACAGAGTGACGGTGTGTACTTGTGAGCATGCTTTTAGTGTACAAACAGCATGAGAAAGCCTTTCTGGCATTCCCTTAGGGAGGAACACAGCCTTGCTATAATTCTTTATGATTCCTACACTGCCTTTTCATCTCGCATCTCGCTTACCCTTCCTTAGCAGTTTAGTTGTGCCCAAATATAAGGATGTTTGTACTTTAAACAGTTCCTTAACTTTAAGTATTTGACTACATGTGTTTATTGCACATAATAACTGTGATCTAATGTGCATCAGCCATGTTCCTGCGTATGAGCAAAATAAGTGAATAACACATTGAAGCACGTTATCGTCCGTATGAGCCATCACCTTATTTACACTCCCGGACACATCACACGCCATCTGACACAAACAAAACTCAAGCCAAGACATCCACACAACAAGATAACACGTGCAGGCAAACAAGTGCACATTGTTTTATGTTTATTGAAGCTGGTTACCTCTGAAAAGCACACCTGCAGTCATTCCTGCACAAGCGTATACATTGAGGACCGAATTCCTGTCTTGTGAATCCTCACAGGAGTAATAAGATGAAGATGCTGATCTCCCTTTTTCAAAAACAGAATTACTTTAAAGGCAAAACATTCATCCAAGTGGAACGTTTTCCTCATTTGAATCCTTTCTTTTCTCACTTCAATCTAAAACTCATGAGCTAAATAAACCATCCAATTACACTCAAATGATCTTTCTCAAAGAGGTTCACCATATCTAATACAAAAGATTTTTTGTGTTGTTATAGACCTAATGTACATGTTCTATAATGAGACTGTTTTCCAATCACATCCTCTTAAATGAAACCAAAGGACAGTATGACTGTGTTTAATGTTGTATAACCAAATTATAGTAAATGGATCATTTGACTGCCTTTCACTCCCCTCACATATTATTGTATAACAGAAAACGGGACATGTGGATGCATTGTCGACATGTCTATTTCTGTCTGTATAAGTTGGCTGTTTTTTGTTTGGCCAGAAAAGGCTGCATCATGGATTAGACCTTTTTGACATTTGATTAAGCATAAAAGTTTAATTGCAAAAATAAATAAATACATTTAATTTAAATTAAACACAAAATACCATTCAAAATCTTACAATAAAAACCCAAACGGTAATCATAATTTATATGCCAGTGTAATATATATATAACAGGACAACATTTGTATTTTACTATGAAATATTCCAATCATCATGGACTGAAAACAATTGGACTAGAAACAATTTTCACTCAGAAATTGCTTGTAAACAGTTAAACAAGTAACTGTTCAAGTAAAAAGCAACACATCGATATAAACATGAAATATTGAAGTAAATAGTAATACAAAATAGTATTTTATTGTAAAACATACTCAGATAATTGTTTTAATTAAAAAAATCAGTGTATAGTTGAAAATACACATTGTTTTACAGTGAAAGCTAAAATAAAACAACAGACAAATTGTAAAAATAATTTGGTTATATTTTGTATTATTTAATTATGTTCTTAGTTTTGCTACCATGTATGCACACAAATATGTTTATGTTACAGTGTATGGTTCATGCATTATTATAGTGGTGAGTTTTTTGTGTGTGAGCAACACTGTGTTCTTTAGCCAACGTTCATGAAAAGACCCATTCGTGAACTTTAAGTGACCATGGAGGGCCCATTGAGCCTTTTGACTGCCAGAGGGGTCCCAGCTGATCTCTCAGCCTCCACGTGACCCGTCACTTTACATTCTGTTCGATGAGATGACGTGACCACTCAACCAACTTCATTCAGGCCTATAATTTTTAAACGAATTCTAACATCTTTATTTTACGTGTATTGCCGACATCAACATCTGTCAAAAACATTCACTGCAAGAAGCTCAATATATGATAGACCACAATCTTAACTGCATGACAGTTTAAGTGCGCTCGCTTCGCGCGTCTTAATACGCAGTGACGTTTCTTTAAAACGAGTTCAATTAAATCTGGTACGCTCGCAAATCTGTAACATTTGCATTTTATAAACGATTTTTTTTCACATGATATTCTAACTGCATAGGCTATATAGTATTTTCTCCATTATTCTACATACTAATGCAAAATACACACCTTTCATCCAGTCGACCACCTGGCTTGTTGACCACCTGCTCACAGGTTCCATGACCAAAGCCATTGTTGAAGTTTTTGCAGACGGTGCCAAACAAAGGTGCGAAAGAAGCGCTTCAGCACACTCCAGATCCTCTCAGGCAGATTTCTACCCGTTTTTCACCCGCTGCATGTTTACCCTGCAAATTCAGCTCTGGTTCTTGCCAACGAAGCGTCGGTGGTCTTTCGAGTTCAAAGCATTGCTCTTCATTCCTTCGCAGCAGTCTTTGAGAGAGAAGCTGTCAGAATAACGTTAGATTTCTCTTGGTCTCGCGCGAGGTTTTATCCTCCTTATCATTGCGATGCATGTACTGTTTCAGTTTCTCATCCCATTTATATCGAGTCGTAGAAGGCAGACAACGGTGAATTCACGCAGCTGTTACCAGCAAACTGTGGTCTGCACGCGCGCCCCTCGCGCACACTCGTATGACTCGCGCCTCGTCCATTCTCGCCAGTCGTTGGCTCTGGTAAATAAGCCGTCATGAGGGCCAAGCAGCGGAAACATCTCCATAACTGAGCTGTGTGCAAACGAAAATATTACTAAATACACCCTTACAAATAGTATTAAAAGATTGTGACTGGGATGCTCTATTATTTTATTGTGTTTGTAGAATCAAACGAGTCACAGTTTATTTGGAAGCATCTTTTATTTCAATATTTGGGTGAAGAGTATTTTTTTTAAAAGACCAATCATTATTTAAAGTAATAGTGAAGATTCTTTCTTCTGTGGAACACGATAGGAATTGTTGAGCAGAATAACAGCCTCAGTTGCCATCTTACTGGAAATAAGATGCAACAAAAGTGAATGGTGACTAATACTGTCCATCCTAAACCCCTCTCATGTTTTCAATGGAAGAGAGAAAGTCATATGGGTCTGGAACAACATGAGGGTGAATAAATTATGAATATTTTCATTTTTAGGTGAATTATCCCTTTAACCCATCATGCATATAGAGATTAGATGCACACATATTAACACAATCTAAATAATAATTAATATTTAGTTTTAGAAAGATATGCATTTGATTGAATGCATAAAAAAATCTTTATTTAAAGAAAATGTACATAAAAATGCATGTTTAAGGTGATTTAAATGCCTGCTGTCCTCAAAATTGAAGTGACCTATAGTCAGGGCTTTGTGCATGATCATTCAAGGGGAAACATCCTATGCCGTCGGCTGACTTTCATGCCACTAGTTTGTCCCAATTAAGCTTCTTTCTTAAAAGAAACACGGTGCTCAACAAAGAAAAATCCCCATGATGTGCAGACAAATCAGCTTGGTTTATGTAACCATTCATTAACAGAATATTTGACCCCAAAATTAAAATGTTGTCATCCTTTACTCACCCTTTTGTTGTTTAAAAATTATATATATAAAAAAAATTCTGTAGAACATAAAATAAGTTATTTAAAAAATATATATATCATAGTGTACATTTGCCCATTCAAAGCCAAAATGGCTTGGTTACATTCTTCAAAATATATTTTGTGTGTGTGTGTGTGTTTATCAGAAACAGAGAAAGTCATACAATTTTAGAATGACAAGAGGGTGAGAGTTATGACATAATTTTTGGGAGGAGCCTATACCTTTATTTTTTTATTTACAGTCATGGCCAAAATATCGGGACCCTTGGTAAATATGTTCAAAGGAGGCTGTGAAAATTAAAATCTTTTATTTAAAAAAAAAAAAAAAAAAAAAATCACAAAAATCTAAACTTCCATTGGATATTAAGAATTTAAAATCCAGAGAAATATCATTATGAAATGAATGTTTTTCTCAAATACATGTTGGACACAATTATCAGCGCCCCTAGAAATTATTTTGAGTAAAACAGTATATTCCCATTCATATTCACAATTTTGAGCACTCTAGGGTGATTATGAACATGAAATTATCCAGCCATTGCTTCCTGTTTCACAGAAATATAAAGAGGAGGGAAAACAAAGCCCACATTCCCTTAATCATCCATCACAATGAGAAAAACCAAAACATATATTTCTAATGTGCAGAAAAAGATAATTGAGCTTCACAAATTGGTGAAGTGGCTTTAAGAAAAGAGTTAGAGCAGTAAAAATGTGCATTTCCACCATCAGGGCAATAATTGAGAATTTCCAATCAACAGAAAATGTTATGAAACTGCCTGGAAGTGGACGTGTGTCTATATCATCCTAATGCACGATGAGAAGAAGGGTTTGAGTGGCTGAAGACTCTCAAAAGACCATAGCTGGAGAACTGCAGAAAATAGTTGAGTCTCTGGTTCAGAAAACCTTAAAAGAATTGTGAAACAGCACCTATATCTGTCAGGGTTTGCAAGGGAGGAACTCAGGTACAGACAGGAAGTAACTCAACACAGGATTTATTTTACAAAAAGGGAAAACAAAAACCCACGAGGGGGAAAACAAGGGCTAGGGAAGACACTAAATAATTCTACAAAACTCAATAAACAAGGCAAACAAAGACTCTGAACACCAACTACTAACAAACACTCACTGCAAGACAAAAGACTTCTTAGAGGAATAATCTCAAACAAGGTACAATCACGAATGATGAACACAATGAACCGACGCAAGACAGAGCACACTAGGAGATCTAAATAGGGGGAACAATCAAGACATGACAGGTGGCACAGATGGGACAATCAAGACACGACTAGGTTAACAAGGGGGGCGGGGCAAGGGAACGAGACAACACAAACACGGGTCTGTCATGATCCTGCCTCAAGACTAGGAAAAATCAAGGACACGAGGGCAGAATCATGACAATATCACCACAAGTTGTTTGGGAGGGTTTTAAGAAAAAATATCCTAGCTCATCCAAAAACAAACTAAAGCATATTCAGTTATCAGACATGACTGGAACTTAAAATGGAACTGGCTTCTGTGGTCAGATGAAAATAAAAATGAGCTTTTTAGCAGCAAACACTCAAGATGGGTTTGGTGCACACAGGGATATAAATTACCCCATTACAATGAAATATACAACTGTACTATTGATGTCGTGGGCCTATATTTCTGCTGGAGGTCCTGGACATCTTGTTCAGACAAATGGCATCTTTGATTCTATCAAATACCAACTGAAAAAAAATTTAAAAGTAGCTGACTCAGTTAGAAATCTTATAATGGGCCATGTTTAGATCTTCCAACCGTACAATAATCCAAACACAAACCTCAAAAAACAACACAAAAATGGGTTCTGCTATATAGCTTCTGCTATAGCCATTCTAGTCCTCTGACCTGAACCCTATAGAAAATGAGTGTGGTGAACTGAAGAGAAGCACCACCAACATGGAGCTGGGAATCTAAAGGGTCTGGCGTGATTCTGGATGAAGGAATGGTCTCTGATCTCTTGTCAGGTGTTCTCTAACCTCATCAGGCATTATAGGAGAACATTTAGAGCTGTTAAACTGTCAAATGAAGGTTTCAAAAAGTATTGAATAAAATGGTGCCATTAATTGTGGCCAATGTGTATTAGAGAATCTTTCATAATTTTATTTCTCCCCATTTATCTTATTATCCAATTAAATAAAATCTCAAAAGGATTAACAATGCAGATTCATTTTCACAGCTTTCTTTGATTATATTTACCAAGGGTGCCAATATTTTTGGCCATGACTGTATGTTTGTTTACATTACAGCATTAGATTAAAATTAGACTACAGATCTGAAATGTGATTATTGGAAAAAAAATATATCTTTATTGTATGTATAGCACTAATTTAATGAAAACAAACTTACAAACTAAACATGGATCAATCTAAGACATAAAATAAATCATTACCTAAACAGATAAACAGAGATGCATTTCACAGTGTTTTATGTTGATTTCACATCTCACGTGAACATAAGGGCAGTGTGCAATGATGCTGACAGATGTTGAGATTCCTTACAGCCTAAGGGGGGTATTGAGAAGAGGCTTGTAAGGGACAAGGGGAGGAGAAGGGATCAAGGTTCAAGAGCTGCTCCATTAAGACTCAGACTCACCATCTGCACTAGATTCGGGGGCCTAAAAAAACTACAACAAATCTGCAGGATGTGAGATGAGTGTCTTTCAGAGTGGGAATTCGGGACTTTTAAACATAGAAACAATCTCAAAATGGGATCCTTCACCACAGCAGTGTCAAAAAGAGTCAACCCAGGGTATGTCAAGAGTTTTCTAGCTTTTTCAGACGAATGACCCTCTAGTGCATAGAAAGACAGACCAGGGACCCCTTGTTACCGATTTTATATATCAAATATTTTGTAGCTTTTGACATTTTTTATTCTCCATAAAAAAATAATTGTCAAATCTCTGTTAAATACTTCTGGTATAGGTAGATTTCTTCAAACATGCACTCTTAAAAGAAATGGTTCTATTTAGAACCAAAAATGGTTCTATCACCCGCTTCATATATGGAACTCCAAAATGGTTCTATATAGAACCACTTTAATGGGTTCCATAAAAAGAACCCCAAATGGTTCTTTGAATCCAAGTTAGATGGTTCTATATAGAACCATTTAAGAGTTCTTTATTATTAAACAAGTTAAAATTATTATTGAATAAGAAAATATAAACAATCCAGAAAATTTAAAATGTTTAAATTTATTCAACTGTTTATACAAAAAATTTAGTGTCATTTAAAATTACACCTCTGTATACTCTGTATTAGACAGCAAATTTCATATTTAAGATGTTTAATTACATTTAACCATTTAGTTTGAATTATTTCATTTAAGCATTTTCACTTTGCAATAAACATACATAAGCTTGTTTACGTACATATACAGTACTTCACTTTTACATATATCTCTGAAATTAGGAAAAACAAATCATTTTTTATATTTAAAAGTGCAGATAAAAATCAATACATGAACAGTTAAAACAACTATTAAATAGCTCTACAATTTACACAAGTTGACTATACATTTTCAGTACATGCATTGGTGTTCTTTTGCCGTGCTGTTGTCTAAGGTTAAGCATATATTTTTAAATAAAAGTCATTGTGTGCTTAATGTCAACCGGGTACTGCACATTGAAGAGAAAATAGACTGCAAATAGGCATTCCACAGCCTGTGTCATGTCAATGTCTGCCTCTCTTATGATGTTCACATTGTCCATTATAATGCTGACACTTTCAGCCTTGAGGGGATCAGGAGAGCCGTTAAACACTATGGTTGGTGTAGCAGCTTTGGGTTCCTATAAAACAAACATTTCACCTTTTGAGTGCTTTTCACCAATTAACAGAAGTCATCAAATAGACTTAAAAATTACCCCATAATTTACTTACCAAAAAAACAACCAATGTATATGACTGTTTCTCCAGTTTAACACAATCTGAGATATATTTAATAATAAAAAGCTTTGTAATGTGTTTGAATGTCAACATTACCACGTCAGTTCTACTTTGATTACTTTGAATCTCATCGGTTCTTTCGTTCTTTTAAATGAATAGTTCATGACACAACACAGATATGACAGCTAAAAACGTGACACGCAAGAACCAACAAGACTCATAATTATCGATGTAAAGTGCCACCCCATTGGATGTTATTCCCTTATCTATACATAGTCTAATTATAGCAACCTATCTTGGCAAATGTAATCTCACTAACGTACCATTTGTACATACTGTACCATTTTGCTTTAGAAGACAAGTATTAACCCCTGGAGTTGTACAGATTTATTTTATGATTTAAATTGGGGTGCCATTCAATGACATTACAAAGCAGTGCAAACAGAACAAAGTTTATGACTAAGGAAGAGAGTGAGTAAATTATAGGGTAAATGTAATTTTTTTTTAATTGTTACAAATTTGGCATAAGGGTGAGTAAACTGACTAATATTTTTATATTTGCATGAACAGTTCCTTTAATTCAAGTCAAGTGCATCAAATATTAATGAAACTACAGAAGACTATACTTACACTATCTACACAGTAGAGGAAGCTGGCGTTTTCTTTAAATAGTGCTGGCAATAAAATGAATGCAGCATTCCTAACGAGACCTACAAACAGATACAAATTATTGTATATTAGGTACAGAAATCAATTAAAGGGATAGTTTTCCCAAAAATGAACATTCTGTCATCATTCACTCACTCTTGTTATTTTAAACCTATATAGCTTTCTTTCTTCAGCATGACACACAAAAAAATTATTTTGAAGAATGTTGGTGACCGAACAATGCTGGTCCTCATTCACTTCTATTATATAGACACCAAACCAATGGGCACCGTCGTTGTTTGGTTACCATCCTTCTTCAAAATATCTTCTACAGTGTTCTGAAGAAGAAAGCCATAAAGATTTGAAATGACAAGAGGTGAGTAAAGGATGACGATTTTTATTTGGGGGTTAACTGTTCCTTTAATATTTGCATTATTTTAATACATGTTTTCACTTATACAATTTATAGGAGCTACAACCTTTACATTGACAATGCAAACAATGCAACTTTACACTGGGCATGGAACAGATAGGTTAGATGGGGAAAGATATATGGTGTAGTTACCTTCTGTGGTTTCCTCTGCTAGTCCAATGAGATTGACGTAGTTTTTTTTTTTTTGACTTCCTTCTTTTGCACTCCTGATGATGTTTGGGGGCCATTTCATTCAGAGATGTTTCCATGTTCTTCACCAAGTCGGTTCCAAACCTCATTGTCATTTCATGCAGAATCTTAAATACAAAACAACAGTACATGCTGTCTCAGTCCCAATAACACAGTTTTTAAATCAATTCCAAGCAAAGAATTTTAGTTGTTCTCTAGCAGATCATCTTCAGGAACCTCCTCCTCACTTTCATTGTTCTCTTCAAATAAAGTAGCCTTTTCAAATAGGGGATGATGCAAAACTTGTCTGTGCTTTCGATAGATATGGTTTCTGTAACTTGCAACAGTTTTATATCTTCTAAAACATCCCTCAATGTCACAGGTAAATCTAAAATCTGCTTGGTGGTTATGTTGCACTTGCAGGTGAGTTAGAAACTTTGTGAGCTGAAACTTCACAACATCACAAAATGAACATTTATAAATTTTCATCTGTAACGTTACCTCTGAAACTTTCTTTTGCATCAATGAGGTCTATAGTTTCAAGCCAGTGGCACGTGTCATCTACTGACCATTTATCAACCATGGTTATCTGGGGATTAAAAAAAAACAAAGCATAAATAACACTTCGTAAACCAACTATGCCTTAAACACACCTAACGTTAAACACACACGTAACATTTTTGGCTTTAAAATATTTGATTACTAAAATGTAACCTTGTGCTATCATCACTTTAATCCAGCGCATGCGTCACAGTAAACATAAAAAAACCGCTGCACTGCAACTGTGTCTTTGCACAGTTTTAATAGCGACAGACCGGCCGGAAGTTTTGAACTGTAGCAGTGTCCACTTTTCTGCTGAGTTTAGCTCCAACCCTGATAAAACACACCTGAACAAGCTAATCAAGATCCTCGTTTGGTCTGGGTTGGAGTTAAAAAACGGCACGAAAGTATCTTGCGGGCCAAAGTTCATTGAAATGAACGTTAAAATTCACGCTTCTGACTCGAAGCTCGTCTCCTTATAACACAGCTATCTTACTGTAGTTAACAATTCCATTAACATTAACAAGGAAATAAAGGAAGACTGTATCTTAATTAAATTAAAAACCGGAGCAAAATTAATTTAACAGGGCTAGAACCGATGGCTGACGCAGCCCTTCAGTGCTTCACGCCAGTGTTTTTGAGGTAAAATTTGCTTCTAGTATCAGTGTTTAACACAAGGGCTATTCTAACAAATATAAATATTAACTGTAATACAAAATATTTCGGTAAAATCATTTCAAAAATGTAAAAACTTAACTTACCTTAGGGTATGAACGAGCAGAAATGGCGGACTCCTCAGTTTGAAAAATTAACTGTCACTTGCCTCGACTCCTCTCGCGATTCATCTTCGCCCATCCACCAATAGGAATTCAAGGATGACGCAACGCATATATGCCACAGGGGAAGGGTCTTTTTATGATTATTTGTTTTTTAATGTTCCCTTAGGTAGATTAAAACCATCACAATATGGTAAACAAAATAAAGAAAACTCCTGGTTAGTTTGTTTTTCTTCACAAATTGATTCGTCAAAAAGGTAAACTATAATGTAAAGTAATATAATTGTCATCCTAATGTACAGCTCAAATCATACATTGAGTAGATATTAATCTTTTTGACTACAGCAGTCATTCTCATGGGTCTTGACTCAAAATGCTTTGTGAATGTGTTGAGTAAGGATAATTATAGTGTAATCTTTAGTTTACACTTCAGTCATAAAACATGAATAATAGAACCATTTTAATAAAAAAAAAAGGGTTCTTTGCATGCAAGGGTTCTACATAGAACCATTTTTTTGGTAAAAGGTTCTATTGGCCAAGTACGGAACCCAAGGGTTCAATATAGAACCTTGAGGAACCCCTTTTTTTAAGAGTGTGTGCCAGAATTATGTAAGTAAAAATGGAAAACAAGTTTAAAATAAAAGAAATAACTATAATATTACACAATGAATACAAATTTACAGAATAAGCAGTCCAAACAGGCTATCAAACTTATGCAAGTTAAATGTAAATATAATAATTGTAATAATACATTGATATCAGAGACACTTAAGGTAGACTAGCAGGTGACAGATGTCTATTTTATACGGTCTCTACTCACAACTACAAAATCTACGTCACTAAATATTCTTATTGCTGTCTCTTTAAGAAAACAGGGAAGTACACAACTTCAAACCGAAAGTGATTCTGATCCTGATCAGACACTGTAGGTGCGCGTTTGCTAGCTAGATGTAGGCTCGCTGTTTACGTTTAATATACACGGGTTTGCAGTTGACTTACCGACCCAGGAATTAATCATAAAGGACAAGCATTTATGCAAAACCATTAACTTTAAAATAACCAACCGGTTTTGTTTCACCTTCCGCGATTTTATGTGAAGCCAGGAGTGGATCGAGAGGACTGCGGAGTCAGAAGCGTTGCTACAGAAATAAACAAAGGTGAAATCATTAGACAGCTACACTCCAGTCTCTCTTTGATGCTATTTTAATAGCATTCTGTATTTTAAAACTCATTTGACTTCGTAAAAGCGCATATAGAGTGAGAGTACAAAAGATTTATTTCCGTCTACAAGGTTACCAAATAGGCTATTGGTTTTTTCTGTGGTTTAGTGTAATTCATTTCTCCAATTTTTCTAGTATTCTGGGTAATTGTTTAACACTATACATTGGTAAACCTTGGGATCGATTTTGTATGTACACTACCGGTCAAAAGTATGGGATCAGAAAGAGATTATTATTTTTTCTTATGCTCATCAAGGCTGCCTTTATTTCATCAAAAATACAGAAATATTATGATAAAAAAATGTTTTTCAATTTTTAACATACATTAAAATTTATTCCTATGATGCAAAGCTGAATTAACTCCAATACTACTTTACTGAAAATAACTCCAGTCTTCAGTGTCACATTATCCTTCAGAAATCATTATATTATGATGATTTATTATCAGTGCTGGAAACTGTTGTGCTGCTTATATATATATATATATATATATATATATATATATATATATTTATTTATTTATTTTTATTTTATTTTTATTTTTTTGGAACCTGTGATACTTTTTTAGGATTCTTTGATGAATACAAAGTTAAAAAGAAGATTTTTTTTTACAATATACACTACACTTTACTGAAGTTTGGGGTCAGTACATTTTTATTCTTTCTTGTTTTTAAAGAAATTAAAACTTGTATTCAGTAAGGATGTGTTCAATTGTTAAGAAGTGATATTTATATTGTTAGAAAATATTTAGATATTGAATCAATGCTGTTCATTTTAACTTTTTATTCATCAAAGAATCCTGCAAAAATTATTTATGTTTCCAAAAAATTTTTAAATAAATAAATATTTGGCAGCAAAAGTAAAACAACGCGTTAAAGTTTCAGCGAGTGTGCAAAGCACATGAATATTTAATTAAGCACACAGGCAGTTTATGATTGGCTGTCAGTTGGTAAACTACTCACTGTGCTATTCTAGCACCATTGCAATATATTTGTATTGCTTTCATCAGGGTAACAACACCGAGCTGTTTCTAACAAGTGAGGGAAGCGTTGCAAATCCGAGATGGACGACGACGCAGTAGAGGTGGCGTCAGACAACAGTCTGCCGTTAGGAATCGGGGCTTCCGCCTTCGGTAGTGAAAATGGGGAGGAAGAGGACGACTTCATTCCTCAGAGGACACTTCCATTCTCCCTCGGATTCTCCAATCCTGCGGGGTAATATGTTTTTTTGGTAATCTGATATTGGTGTAATAAGGTTCAGCCAGGAATAGCCATGTTGACGTAGACTACACGTCAGCCGCACGCATGCTTGTCTGTTGTGTAAGTGCGCCACCTGCTGGTAAGATCGGGAACAAGCCATAGTCGAGATGTTATGTGATGAGTTACTTTCCTTACATGGTTAATTACAACGTTTTTCTGTAATCTACAATGATCGTCCTCATCAGACAACACGTGGAGAGAGCAGAGTCCCCTGCATCCAGTTATGCCTCCATGCAGAGTGACAGCTGGTCAGAAACAAGAGAAGAGCATCAACCCAGCTCCACGCAGTAAGTTTACTTCCATTTCTATAGACCCGAAGACTATTTATTATTATTATTATTATTAATTAATTTGCAGAGTTAATATGTTCTACATACAGTTTGAGGGGTATTTTAAAGAAAGGCTTTTATTAGTAGCATGCTGTAAGAGTGAAAATGATACTTATGAGTTATTTGAAAGAGACTTTGTTCTTTATGCTTGTGGCTAAGGTTGTCATTCTCGTAAGTCCACTTTTGATTTTCTACAGGGTTCAGTTGTGCAGACGGGACTCGTCTGCTTCTAGCAGTGAAGAGTTTAATAGTGATGATGAGGACAATAATATGGAGGTCAGTGCTGAAGAAAGGTGAGTTGAAGTCACATGATGTATCCGTACCATTTAAACTTTGTCAGTATTATGGTCATATTGATATACACTTCAGATGTCATAATAAACATGTTAGTCAAACACCCCTTGATGGACAGAGATGATTCAGAGTTTAATTTTAATACTGGCCTATATTGCTTTGCCATAATCAATTTATTACCGTATTTAATGTATTCACATAATTATTTACTGTAAGATGCTTACATTTCCATTGAAATAATTATTGTACAGAACCATACATAATACATGTTTTCATTCTAGAATACATTCATAAGAGACTTTCAAAAACATTAAGAAAAAAATCTTACTGACCACAACATTTTGAATAGTTTTTCATTTATTGTCACATTACTGCATAAAAAATATATATATTTTCTAAATTAAGCACACGGAAGAAGATCAAAAAGGAAGGAGGTGTGAAACAACAAAATGTTTCTGCTCCTGTAAAACCAGAGTTGGTAGTAGATCCGAATGAAAAAAGACATCCAGCAATGACGGTGGAATTTGCATTTAAGGTGAGGCCTACAACCATTGGTCATCCAATTAATGCAATAACAATATGTCCAATAAGTGCCTTTCACATTAAGTTGAGAAAACTAACATTATTGCTATATCACAGGCCCTCACCAGCTGCCTAAAGAAACTTGCAGAGGATGAATTAAAGTACTTCAAAAAACTGCTGTGGGATCGATATCCAGAGCGCTTCCGTGATCCGCTGGACGGAGTCGATCTTGTGGATCTGGTGGATAAGATGCTAGAGCTTTGCGATATTGAAGTTTCTCTGAAGATCACGCTGGCGCTCTTCGATATCATGAACGCTAAAAAGCTGGTTCAACATCTGTTAGGTCTATGCAAAAGAAGTAAGTTCTATTATTTTGTCCTGGCCAAAACATTGCAGTGCTTTTCAAACCGTTGCCTTAAAAATCTTTCTTTGTGATGTTCCACAGATGAAGTGCGCTACGAGTTGAAATTGACTCTGAAGAGGAAGTATGAGATGGTATATGAGGGTTTTAGTCAACAAGGACAGCCAGTCCCCTTTGAGTCAGTCTATACAGACCTTTACATTACAGATGGCATTAATGCATCAATCAACAGTGAGCATGAGTTCAGATCAAAGATAGAAGTGCTCGCAGAGACTGCCAAAGTGAACAGGAAGCCGTTAACTGGAAATGACATATTTTCCCAGGAGAACCCGAGGTTAAGGCCTGTAAGATCGGTGTTAGCCAGGGGAGTCCCAGGATGTGGCAAATCATTTGCAGTGCAGCGCTTCATCCTCGATTGGGCAGATGGAAGAGTCCATCAAGACGTCTTCTTTCTCATTCCTCTACACTTCAAGGAGCTAAATAAAATGCTAGAAGGAGAGTATACCCTCCTGAGTCTAGTCAGCACCCTCTATCCAGAGATGAAGGAAATAGATTCTCTAGATTTTGAGGGCTGTCTGGTAATGTTCATTTGCGATGGCCTAGATGACACTCAAATCCCCTTTAATTTCCGGAGAACGGTGTATTGGTGTGACGCGACCAGGCCTACAACTGTGCAAGTGTTGATCACCAACCTCATCAGGGGTAACCTGCTCTATGACGCCTACGTGTGGATCATTTCTAGGGCAGGAGCTCTGGATGTGATCCCACCAGAACACGTCCAGCGGCTTCTGGAGGTCCGCGGCTTCACCGATGATCAGAAAGAGGCCTATTTCAGGAAGACGATCGCAGATCGAGACCTTGCTGAGAGGGTGATTGCTCACATCAAGTCTTCTAAGACGCTGTTTATTATGTGCCACTTGCCACTGTTCTGCTGGGTGGCATCTAAAGTGCTGCAGCGGCAGTTCCAGTTTCTTCAACCATCGGCACAGCTGCCCAGAACTCTTACCAATTTGTACACCATTATGCTGCATGGACAAACTCAAATGTCCGTTGAGAAACTGCAGAACGACCCTACCGAAGACACCAAGAATCTTACTGCTGATCAGCTGCTTATTAAGCTCGCGAAGCTGTCCTACAACATGCTTGAGAAGAATGAGTTTCAGATAGAGAAAGAGCACTGGGATGACGTTGAATTGCCGGAGTCATACCCTGCCATGGCCTGCACCGGTCTCTGCACAGAGTTTTACAGAGAGAAGTTCGTGATTTACACAGAAAAGGTGAGCTGCTTCGCTCATCCGACCATTCAGGAGTATCTTGCAGCTCTTCATGTTTTCTATTGTTTCAAGAAACATGGGAAGAACATCCTTGAGCAGAACAAGCTGAAGGCCTTGAAGGTTTCCTTGGCAGACGTACTCAGGAGTGCAGTAGACAAAGCTTTAAGCTCCAAGAATAGCAACTATGAAATTTTTCTCCGCTTTCTGCTGGGTTTGTCTGTGGAAGCCAACCAGGAGCTGCTCAAGAACATCCTGCAGATCTCTAGCAGCTCTAACCAGAGTGCACGAGATGAGACAACTCGCTACATTAGTAAGAAAATCAAAGAAGGTCACTTCCCGGAAAAGACTGAAAACCTTTGGCGGTGCATTGATGAACTTAACCCACAATAACACTGATGTGTTTAAAAAGAGTCTCGTGATGAACTTCTGCGAGTGATGCTGTTGCGTTGTTTCTTGCTATAAGATTGAGTTGGTGTTTAAAATCATCTGTGAAGATTGTCTCTCATCCAGGGAGTGTAGTGTCATCTGCATGCGCTTTTCCATCAGTAACAGATGAATACTGAACACTATTGTTTTCAACAACATATTTTTGGACAGTTGTGTCATTGCCATGGCCGGACTTACCATTGGGCTTGAGTGGGCTGCAGTATTAAATGGAATTATCAAACCTAAAACATGTCCATAAAACAAAGACCTTTTCAAATGTCAGTTTTGGTGCTTCAGCTCTTTTTTTTTTGTAATTCTTTAAAATGCTTATTTTTAAAATACTAGTTTAGAACATTAATATTGACAAGTGAGGATCTATAATCTATATATATATATATATATATATATATATATATATATATATAGATAACTTTTGCCAGATGGCTCCCCAAAAATGATCAGAGATCATCAAGCAGAACTGTCCTTTTTGAGTGAGTCTATCACTGACAGAAATAATGGGCTGCAAGTGCCTTACACGATCATGTGCCCTGATAACATCACATCCATGAGTGGTGTGCTTTAAAGGGCCAAGGGCATTGGGAAACCAACTACCATAGTCAAACTAAGTGTTCAAATGTAGGAAAAATTGAATATATGATATATAATCCAAATTAAACATTTTAAGTAGAATAATTTTCATTTCATTTTAACTATCCTGACCTGCTCCGAGGGCCGAATGTTGAACTGAAGCTGTGAAGATCACAATAGTCACAAATGTAATCACCACTGTGCTAAAACACTGAGGTATTCCAAAAAAAAGGGACACTGCTATTATAACCAGTGATTATCGTCCGACTCACCTGTGCTGCTCTGCTAAAGAAACCCATGGATGTAGATCTCCTTGATCCAGTCCTGAAGTTCAATGTCCTGTGCACATCACCATCATGCTGGTAATAAAACTTCACCATGCTCCTTACAAGACTACAAACTGATTCCACATATTAAAGAAAGATTTCAAGATGCCATGAAAGAAATGTAACTGAAGTGATTATGGCAAATCTGAGTTATTAGATAGAAGTAACTCAGACAGAAAGATTCTTGATACTCGAGTCGAGACAGTCTGCATTCCTCACATACTCATGCTCCGAGTGCTAGGCAAGAAAACTGGGTTGTTCTCTGATGCATGCTGCTTCAACTGACACAAAAATTTCTATATTCATGTTGCATTCTGTTTATTGATTTATGTTTATTTATTTAGTATCAGTATTGTTTTTCGTTTTTAAAAAATTCAAATTCTGCAATTTGTAATAAGGTTTTGGTAATGTTTTGGCAAATATTAAAAAAGTAAATAAATCAAATAATATTAATAAAAAATGTAAATTAAAAGTTATATAGAAACTTAATTAAATACATTAAATACATTTCTATCTTATGTTTTTATTTTTTTAAGTTTTTTTTAAGCAAAAAAACTCAATAGATTTAGCTAGAATTGTGTGTAAAAACAAGAAATAGTCTGTGGGTTAAAGCAGGAACTCTTCACTTTCTTGTGAAGACAACTTGGTGTGAATGCTCTTTTTCTTCATTTTTAGCAGTTTGGCACAGCATGTTATATCAGACATGCAGATGACATTTTGTACAAACAAGTTAGTTACTTAACATGTCATAGTAATAGTAAAAGCAAAAGCAGAGACAACAACCAACTTTTACTTCTGTCAAAAAGAGTTGATGGACAAAGATTACATTTTACTTTGCAAACCAGAACCAGAAAAACTACTTGAACAAACTGTGAAAATAAAGATGTAGGATCAGATCACTGTTGGACTTTTATACCTGTATGAACTAGAACCCGATCACACCATGCTTTACATTTTAGAACACGTTTATTTGTTGACATCCAAATTATTACAGCCATGAAGATATATGCAGTTATACGCAGTTCAAGTAATTACTGTTTCTTCTTGACGACATGTGCGCAGTCATATTTGCCCCTGACCACAGTGATTTTGACCCCTGGTAAGTCCTGTGTTCTCCCTCCTTGTATCAGCACCACATTGTGCTCCTGGAGATTGTGTCCTTCCCCAGGGATGTACGCCACAGCTTCTTGACCATTGGACAGACGGACTCGTGCACACTTGCGGTTGGCAGAGTTGGGCTTCTTGGGTTTCCTGATCATGGTCTTCAGCACTACTGCTTTGAGCTGTGGATGCCCATAAGTGGCACTGATCTTTGGACGAGGCGGAGGAGGTCTGCCCTTACGGTGCATCTGATTGAGAGTGGCCATGGTCCTGCTGAACACAGGTCCAGACCAGAAAGGTACAGAGTGCGACGCTGTCAAAATGACAACAGAACGTGGCTTCATTAATCTCAATTATTTAATTTGATCATAATAATCAAAATTCTGTTGCTAAGACTTACCATGCAAAACAGACAACAGCACTGGTTTTAGGCTTCCAAGAAATGCCATTTTTTATTATTCTGTACGAAGCACTGCAACATCAAATAATAAGATAGGGTCACAGTGAAACATAGTAAAATACACTGTACCTGTGTAAAATTATTCCTTTTATGTTTAATTTACCTGCATGTAAGCTATGTTAAATCAAAGTATCCAACGTCTCTTAAGTGGTGCCTTTAGTTTTCGGTAAAAGAAAAAAAAAGGACGAAATATTTCACCCTCACTGTTTTATTCCCGACATGCACGTCGCCATGTTGAAAATGCATCATCGACCCGGAGGAATCTTCCTCGATTCTGGACCAGTGACGAGCTCAAGACTGAACTGCATAATACTGCCATCTAGTGGATGGATTCTCACGTATACATGTGGTAAACATAGGTGGTAAATCATTTGTTTAGACAAATCATTTATAATTTTTATTAAATTAAAAATACATGCATATATATATATATATATATATATATATATATATATATATATATATATATATATATATATATATATATAAATGCAGTTCATAAAAAACGGGTTGAATATACCTTGGATTTAATTTTTTATTTTTAATTAAGAGCTATTTTGATAAAGAATGAAATGTAGCGGTTTAACTAGCGGTGGAAGTTTTATAAGAAAAGGCTGAAATTCTTGAAAAATAAAAAAGGAAACATTGTAATGCATGCACATAGTTGACATTATCTCTTATAATTATGACTTGAAAAAATATGAGAAAACAAAGAGTCCTCATTTTGTTCCATAGTATAGAGAAAGAAAACCATCAACTGTTTAGTTACACACATTCTTCAAAATATCTTCTTTTGTGTTCACCAAAAATAAAGAATTCATACAGGTTTGAAACTAATTATGATATAACTGATGACCCTTTTTTTTTGGCAGTGAATCATCCTTTTAATTACATAAAAGGCCACTTAGGTGAGTATACTTTCATGGCTGTGTTTCTTAACACACTTAAGCATACAAAAGGTTCCCTTTACTGTAATATTATATTTAATAATGTAAATTTAAAAGTGTCCTACACATTGTGTCATACACATGCAATGAAGTGTCCTACCTTAATATTACATTCAGTTTGCAGTTAAAATACATCATTTTGATAAAAAATTACTAATTTTAGTTTTTTTTTTTTCCACAAGCTTCTATACATTTTGCATTAATGACCACTGAATGTCAGCATTGAGCAGTCTTTACAAAATAAACTGACAAAACAAAAGTAAAGACACTGAATAAAGTTTCATGTTGGTGCAATGCAGGCCATCAAGAGAGGTGGACAGCTAAGGACATTGTCCCAGGCCCTGGGATGAAGATAGTTTGTCAAAATAATTATTTTTTATTTTAAAGGTTTGTTTTGTTTACTTTGCTATATCTCTGCCAATATAACTGATTTGCTGAGAAAATCGTTCTTATGTTGTTGCACCATGGCATTAGAGCTTCAGAATATAAATGTTTTGTGCATCTATGAATAGTGCAGACAATGTAGGTGGTTATTTTCATCATTCTTTTCTAGCAAACAAGATGAGAGCATCTTAATTTTTGCATTTCAATTATGATTTAAGTGGGCATGGGCTGTTTGTGTGGACGTATCTGGAGGACGATGAAGAGCGAGAGAGCAGAGAGATGAGTTAAAGAGGTATGGGTGAGTCATAAGGAGAGAGGGGCCTAATGAACGGGACAGTATGAATGAGAAAGCACAGATGTGTGAAAGAGGGAGGATGAAAAGAAATTCAGCTGACTGATTGGAGGAGTGGGAGGAAAGCAGGATGAATAAGCACCTAAAAGTCCTTGTGCACCTTCCAAGCACTCCCCATTCCCTCTTTTCCTCCTCTTTTCAGTCCAGTCTATTTTTATTCCTCTTCATTGCTGAAAGCACATCATTCTCACAAGGACAGGAAGAGAAGACATGAGAGACTTTTATTCAGATGAAACTCATGGGGTATTTCTGGACACAGGGCGGTAAGTTGGCCCATGGTGCTGTGTGGGAGGGTCAGCGCAGCACGGGACGCCGGACTCAACGGAAAGGTGCATAACTTGATAATTGATAAGCAAACAGTGATTTAGGGCCACCGGAGGTAGATATCGCGAAAGGAAGATCTCGCTTCCCCGGCAACAAGAGGAAAAAATGGAAGCAGATACTGAGAGGCAGGAAAGGCCATATAGGGTATTATCGTGAGCTTTCAGGTATAATGGGAAAGTGTGGGCTGACTATTCACTGTACAGCATGCGTTCGTGGACATATATGCGTGTGTGTGTGTGTGTGTGTAGGAGGCTGATTGTCTCCACTGTGCCTCTGAGTCAAGAGCATACGTCAGGAAAAATAGAAAGCACCTCATCATCTGCGTCAGTCGGTCCTAGGAAACCATGGCGACACACTGAAAAGGCAGTGAATGAAAGGGAGAGAGAGACTAGAACAATGAAGGGGGCAGCAACAATGAACACACGCCGATGAACCTCGCTTTGATGCATTTAATTGGCTCTCATATACATATTTGGAAAACAAGAGCGCATCAAATTCAAGGATATTCTTTGTGGAAACAAGAAAATATGGTACATCGAATGCACTCTTTAAAATAAAGGTTTTCACAGCGATGGCTTAGAAGAGCCATTTTGGGTTCCTCAAAGATTTTCAGTCGACATTTTTATAGTGTGAAGAACTTTTGAAGAACCAATTTGTGCAATTTAAAGTTTTCTAATGCTCTCCATGGAACCATCAATGACAGTAAATTTACAAAACAAAACATGAAGAAATATTGTTTATTATGAAGTATCTGCAATAGTTTTCATGCACTGAAACAATGAAAAACAAATAGAAAGAGAGTATTGTAGGTAGAAATATATCCTCGACTTGACCGTAGAACTCTACGATGGAAAGATACAGCTGTGGTTCATAGACATATTTTTTTCATTAAAACACAGTCTTCACTATAAGTGAATACAAAGTGGCAATTGCCTTTGTTACTTTAAGTACTTTTCCCCAAAGTGACAGTCCAATATGAATAGGATGCATGTTCATGTGACTTCATGATATTGAAATATAAACATAAATATATATATTTTTAAACACACTTAGATTTGACTCTACCACATTATCCCAGAAATATAGCTTAGTAAAAGATGACAATATGCCATACTTCATTGATTAAGTCACAGACTTATGTTAAAACATGTGATCACTGGTTCCATCTGTGGGAAAGGAGAGAAAAAGCACAGTTTAGAGACAAAATCTTTGAGATACTGAAAAGCTAAAATCACAAAAGTGCCATTGTTTCTCACCTTGGTAGAAGATCTGTTGTCTGCCTTGATGAGGGAGTTGATACAACTCATCTTGTTGCCTCTCGGCAGGAGTTATCAGGGCGGCTGCCCCAAACACAGGTTCCATAGTGACCAGCTCCTCTAGGAGGGACTGGGAACAAGGCAGAGCAGGAGTGAGGGCAGGAAGTGCTGGAGCTGCGGTGGACCCTGGGGAGGACATCATCTCCACATCCTCGTCGGGTCTCTCGGCTTCCTGCGGCCCACCCCCGGCCATACGATTACGGTGCGTCGACTGGACGCTACAGAGGTGGTGTACACCATACAGAGTCCTCGCCTCCTCCTGCGCGTGGACAGGGAGCTGCGGCTCGGGGAGTGCTGGGGATAGGACGGCTCTGATGAGTAAGGCGAGGGAGGTATGGGGGAGGTGGATGGCAGATTTGGAAAAAGGATGCCATCGACTGCTTTCTCCTCAAACATAAAGACATCAATGTGAGCCAGTGAGGAGTTTGGGCCTTCAAATGATGCGTGATGAGGGGGAGCCAATGTGTTTTGTGGGTGGCTGTGACAGAAACCTTCAGCTAAAGTGCTAATATACTGAGCCAGGAGTGAGATCTCCCTTTGCTCTCTTTCGGTATCGTCTTCACGAGGGAAGAAACTCAAACAGGGCTTTTTGGTGGGCGAGGCCTCGGGGGTTAAAAGGCCTTCGGGTGGACTGTGGAATGGGAAATGAGGGACGTCTATGTACAGAGGTCCTCTGATCTCCGGCAGCGCCATGAGAATGCATTCATCACTGCCGGGGCTGTCTGGAGTAGGTGGTAGTGTTTCATATAGACGTTTGCGGCAGTGTTGAGTGGGGCCGATGCTTGCGGAAAGGGGTGCTGAGGTTATAGACTGCCTCATTTTGACTACATTGCTTTGGTCTGATTTGAAGGTCTCATCACCAAACATAAAACTCCCCCCTCCGAGTCTTGGGGTGTAAGGAGGTGTGCAAATAAACTCCTCTGAGTTTTGGCGCTTAGGAGGAGCTTTGTATGGAGGAAGGGGCGGAGGGGCAATATGGGTTTGCGGAACTGTAGAAAGACTTGGGATATTAATGCTGCTCAGATGTTCAGCAGAAACGGTCATGGCTGATCTCCACATCTGGTGACTGCCATGCAGTTGTGGTTGTGGATGGCTCTCTTCATCCTGAGAAAAGCCCTGAAGGGGGTCGAGTGCCATGCTGGTTGGGCCAGAGCTACTAGGGAGCTCTTCCGAGGAGCTCCGGCCAGAAGTGGTGAAGCTGAAGTCGAAGGACTGGGAGGACAGGCCACTGCTGCTGGGTGTGAAGACCTGGTCTGGGCTGGACAGGGGGTCAGAGCTCTGGCGTGCCTCCTGGTACAGGAGAGCCAGCTGGTTCTGCTCTGAATACAACTGCTGACGCACCGACCAGGCTTCAGACTCACTGAGGGAAGGGTAGAGAAAACAACAGATTTTATAAATGTGTTTAATATAGTTTTTAAATAAATACTAATATCATAAATAATAGTTTTATATATTTAATATGATACAAAAATGTAAGATATTATAAAACATTTTAAAATCATATTCAATTTCAATAATAATATAATATTAATATATTTCAATAATAATAATAATATATTTTATTATTAATAAATTATTATTTGTATTAATATTACTTAATATTACCATTATAAACATTACAAATGATACATGTCACTATTATTTATATAATAAAAATAAGTATTATTATTATTATTATTGATAATAATAATTTATATTGTTATTCATAATTATAATACAAATTGATACAAATTCAGTTAAAAAATCAATCAAATTATTATTATATAATAATGATAATGTAACTAAAATTGTAAACATAATTATTTGTATTTGATAGTATATTAAATGTAAATGCTGTTAACCTTTATACCTTATGACGTAGTTGTGGCTGTTGATGGGATATTCTCCAGTCTCCAGCTGAAGAACAATGTAAAGCCAGACCCAGGAGTGATCTGCTGCCTCAACCTGGACCACCATCTCCACCTGCCTCTCTCCACCTTCATGTACTGAAAAAGGACACAAAGACCAATTAATAAACCACATTTACTATACCAGCTTTTTGATATATTTAATATTATGCACTGTAAAAAATGAATAAATAAAGTTATGTACTCACACAGGGCGCAGTGTTGTGCAGAGGCGTGAGACAGATCACGAGGATGAATCAGACTGTACCATGAGCGAGAGCGCAGAGTCTCTATGTCATAGCCAAGGTATACAGATACACTGTCAGAGAGAGAGAGAAACACAACAAATCAACATTATTCCCTCACTCTCAAATACATAATCAAATACTAACAGGGACATTCACAGGACTCCTACTGTACCTGTTCTGAGCAGCATGGATTCTCATGTCCCGGCTGTGTTGAGACTGGAAACAGGCCAGGAGGAAAGACTGCTCCGCAGGAGGGGTGGGGAGAGGATTCCTAGCTGAGGAAACCTGGGGGACGCTGGACTCCAGTGGGGAGCAAAAACACACCCACACTGGATTGGAGGTCCAGTAGGTGGATGCGTGGTATGGAGGTGGCAGACAGCGTGCCCGAACCAACATCAGTTTGTTCCCTGATCCCTGCCGCCGTACAAACTTCGAAGTGCTGAAGCGGCAGCGAAAGAGACGGTCTAGAAATAAAAAGAAGAGTGACACATTAAGGGATTATTTTTTACATCATGTACAATACATCTCAAATACTTTATGTTGAAAGAATGTGTCAAACCAACAGAGTGTATTACCTGTGTCAGAAGTGGTGATTGGCACAAGGTTACCCCTCATGATGAAGTGGTCGGCTGGGTCTACAATATCATACACGCTGTCACTTTGAGCCACTAGATCCACCTGTATAAAGCCCAAATAATTATTTTTAGCATGCACCAATTGCTAACAAAGTCCTTAAAAGTAATAGATATAAACCATTTATTTTCTAATGTATGTTTCTTACCATGGAATGGCCAAGGTGCTCTGCGACATTGTCCGATAGATGCAGGAGTTTTCCTTCACTCGTCAGCACTAGGAGAAACCCTGGTAGTGTGTGCAGCAGATCCGAGAGTTCTGGCAAAGACAGGATGCTCCCGCTCACGTCATGACCTGCTGACACTAATAAAGATAAAACATGGAAATATCAATATAAAGATCTGTACTATAATATGTACATAGCAAAAATTACAAATTAAAAATAAATCACAACATCCACACACATAACTCAACATCAGCACCATAGACAGAGACTAGTTACTTTCAGAACTCTGGACAGAGACAGAGCTTCCTCAGATAGGACAAATCTGCTCTTTGCTCGTAAAAAATAAAGTTTTTTTTTTTTTTTAAGTAATTGATTCACCTTTTTATGTTCTTAAGTTCTTTAGAAAACCATGTTAAATTAACCCTACCTTGAGAGAAAAAGACGGACTTTCTTGTGTAAATGCAGGCTAGGGACATGATGTGAAGATAGGAAAGACGAGCTTTGTCGGCATCGGAGATGGGCAGAAGATCTTTCAGGTTGCGAATTTCTGCGTTGATTTGATCCCTCCGAGCCTTTGATGCTCCTTTAGTGGACCGATACATTTTCTCGTGTCCAAAGAATCGTTGGAAAAGACGAATAATCTGGGTAAAAACTGCCTGCGGTGAAAGCTACTCAGCCATCATTTCGGGCAGACGCCACTTCTTCTAAGTTTTGGATAATGTCTTTAAAAAACTACTTAGTAATTGAGAAAAAACATTTTTTTTCTCTCTTTGCTTATATATCCTCTATCGTCTCTTAAGTTTTACCCTTGGTATGCTATGGATTTCTCTCTCGCCTTCGCATGAAGCTTCTGATGGAAACATTGCCTCCAGATAGTTTATATAGAGAGCGCGCCTGAAGAAATGATGGGAGGGGGCGTGCATAAATAGATTTGAATCTCCAACTATCTCTGCATTTTGCTGCTGTGATAGTGACGTAGGATAAATATGGGATCCCTTTCAACGCGCAAAGCCAGATTTGGACAAATCTAGAAGGTCCAAACTCTCCACCCTGTTGCGCGCGCAGAGCAGGTGCATCTGGCCGCGAGCTGCTGTAACAGAATTTTACTGCTTGACTTCAGGGAAATGCTGATATTTTGGTGACGAGATTATAGGAGTAAGATCTCATGTCAATGAATTTCAGTGATATGCTAATTGAAAAGTGTAGATGCGCCTGTGGTTATTCCTTCTTCATCAAAACAATTAGTAGGAGGCTGATAACTCACAATCAGCAATTACATCATGCCACCCATTCAATAAAAATAGAAACAAACAATAACCACGATTAAGAAAATAAGTGTTTTATCCCACGACTTTAATCTCTTTTTCCCCACGCAATATGATCGATGAAATATGATTTTACAGCAAACTACCAAGCGAAGGATCACGAACATAGGCGGTGGGGGATCATTCTATCGAACAGGTTCGCAGTTTGATAAAGTGATTTGAAACTATTTATTGTATGATTATATTATAAACAAAAAAAAATACACTGTGCTATTTTAAATATTATGTGTGTTAAGTTTGAACAAGCTATATTGTTATAGATTGTTATATTTAAATAGAAAAAAAAATACGTTTAATATTTAAGGTCACGCTCGACTTCAATTCTAATGTTTTTTTAAATTACCATATTTTTTAATATAATTTGTTTACTATGGGAAATTATGGTAACAGGGTTGACATTGTAAGATCGCCCCCTACTGACAATAAAGTTTTTCGAATGGGCCTACTTAACATGACATTGCATAATACGTCTAATTTTATGAATAAAAAATAATTAAAATATATTTATTTCAAATGTATTACATTTGATTTTATTAATGGTCTGCAATTTTAGCCTGCTATTATTTATTCATTATTTTATATTTATACTAAACGGCAGGGGCCCCAAAATTAAGTCATCTGGTTAAGCATTTCAATTGGAGTTGATATTATTCATGTTATCAGTCTACTGATGATTAAAAAATCAAAATGATCGCATTGGAGTTTAAAACTCTCGAGAAAATCATTTCACATTTGAAAAGTTATGTTCAGTTTTTTTATTTCCTTTCTCTTCTTATTTCTATTCTTAGTAAACGTACATGTGAATAATGAAACAAATCAGAAAAAGGTTTTTATTGGAGAGAGAGAGAGAGAGAGAGAGAGAGAGAGAGAGAGAGAGAGGGTGATAAGGAGAAATCGGTGAATGAACAGTTTGAAGGACACTTGTCTGGTTTAATAGTTTCTCTTTTATGTTCATGTTTATTTTAAAACCAAAAGAATCAAGGTCCTCAATCTTTTACTTTAAAGAACAGTAATAATCTGTTGCTTAGCAACACTTCTTTAAAAATACCTGAGCAGGACAAGACTGAGGATAGTATTTGTCATCTGAAGCTCAAGCTAAACTAACTTTGTTTATGATTCATACCACTTGTAAACAATATATTGTGATAAAGTGGGATCTTAAATGCTGAGCCCTTTCTGGCCAAAGTGTTCTATTTTTATCCCTATGTTCTTTGATCATTCATCTATGACATCACATGACCTACCTCATTGACATGAATGCATTTTGCTGTAGTTAAGAGCTTATTTGGTCTCTTACACTTTTACCTTACATCGTAACATCCATGAAATCTTTCCATTGCATTGAAGTTTTTTTATACTGAAGAATAAAAAAAGGTTCTTTAGATTTTCAAAAAGATTCTTCATGTTAAAAAAAAATAATTGTTAAAATATAAATTAATAAATCACCCCAAAATGAAAATTTGTCACAATAATCCACAAGTAATCCAAATTACTCCAGTCCAGTAATTAATGTCTTGTGAAAAGCTGCATGTTTTTTAAAAAACAAGTTCACAATTAAGGTTTAAACTGTTACAATATATTGGTCCATAATTCATGATAACTCCTCAAGTGAAAAAGTCCATCCACTGTTGTCAAAATCCATTTGTTAAGAACTTTTTAAAACTTTTTTCATTTATAAAAGGTGCTAGATCTGTGTATATTTCTCTCCTGATTCAGACAACTATTTCACTGCAGAAAACATTATCATAAATGGAGGACTCCTATTTTAGCAGGAAGCAAAGTAAAAAACTTGATGAATTTCTTATGTTGTTTGTGTGGGTTATTGAGATGTTTTTATCAGCTGTTGTTTTACCAGAACTCTTATTCTTACGGCACCCATTCACTCCAGATGATCCATTGGTGAGCAAATGATGTAATGCTATATTTTTCCAAATCTGTTCCCATAAAGAAACAAACAATCTCAGATTGCCTATGGGCGAGTACATTTTCAGCATTTTCAATTATTATTATTTTTTTTTGATGAACAATTCTTTTAAGAACTGTTCACTACAAAAAAATTTGGGAACCAAAATTGGTTTTATTATGGCTTTTTTATTTGTAAGACTGTAGAGAAGTGCATGCATACATTTTGTGTTTATATAGATGTTTTAAACACCGGACAGTGATCATATGTGAATTCTCATCTAAACATCTGCCTCTTTCCTCTCCTACTGTTGATGAAGCCTGTACAAACTGCAACCTTGTAACTATGCTTGCTTTTTTCTCTTTCCTTAGTCGCTCAGGCTATTTTTAACACCCAGCAACAGTGCTCATTTATTTCTAACCACTTTCAGATTTCTATAATATTCTGAATACATTGCTCAAGGACAGACAGATCTATATGTGTTTGGAACACTTCAGTAACTTATAAAGAACACCATTGCATATGTTGTTACATTAATTGAGAATACTGTGGGGCATCAGATGCCTGCTTGTATTTTGGTTCTGGCATCTTTTCCATTCATCTCATCCAGAGGTAATGTGTCAGTTTTTGTTCCTGGGGTTAAATAAGCCTGAGTCACACTTCCTGTTTGTAATATTTTACATCCTATGTAGTGTCTGCCATTACACCGTCTTTTCCCTCTTTTTATGTCCAGCCTCTGCAATTATGGCAATTATTGATCAAATAACAAAGCCTTTAGGAGGCTGGATGACAGGAACAAGGACAGAGGGGACAGACTGTTGGACATCCACAGCATTAGATGTCATTCAGAACATAAGCTATCAATATTGATGAAAAGTTTTGCTGGATGATGTGGACCTGGCCCCTGGGAGACAGATCTCTGCAGAGAGGGAACTGTCACCCTAACCCTTGAGCTCCCACTGGACTTTTTTGTTTATTACGTGGGTGGCACGGCCATCTGGTGAAATCAGAAAGATGGGGGATGGGATTTCTTGGAGAAAATGTGTAATGCTCATAATCTGTTCACATGAACATTTTTTAATATGCATTGAACTTTAGTCATTTTCGAAGAAATGAGAGAACACTCACATTGAATCCCGAACATGATGAAATAGTCGCTTTCCAGGAAAAATCTAAATTCATCTCAGATGGCTGGTCTTCTTGGCTTATGTTGTGTATGGCACAAAAACAAAACCCATTCTAATTTGTACTCTATATTGAGGGCAATAAACTTTGTGACTACAGAACTGTTACCTTTGTGATCAAATTGTAATTTTGGTAAAGAAGTGGACAATACGTTTCACTTGTAGTATGCCTGTCTTCGTGTCTTCTCTACAAATATTCTTTTTTTATTTGGGGGTTTATACTAGAAGCTGATACTTGACCATCTCTGCATCTCGGCACCCATGGCAACGGAGCTGCAGTATCTTAGTAACAAAATTTGCGCATTGCAAGAGATGCAAAATGATGGTTGTTCTCAAGCACACCACCGATTTGAACCCAACAGAAGAAGTCATAACACCTCTCTCCAAATCAAGTTAAATGATTGAAAAGGAAGTGACATTTATCCTAAAACCAAAAGTAACCATCCACCATTTAGTGATGAAAACTAAGAATGGAAACTCACTTGTCATTGCTTTTACACCTTAAATTTCTTGGAAGGCCACGTTGCCTGATTCTTTCTGGTTTGAAGAAACATTTTTCTCCTTGCCATCTTTGTAAACCTGATCTGTGTGGGATGGAAATGAATTCATGTTACCAACAAAAATGAGAGGAAAGTTAATATTTCAAATTTCAGGACAATTAAAAGCGTGCGTGTATTGTTTCAGTCATTCATGGTGATCAGAGAATAATATGTTTTAATGGACTGAGTGTGACGTGGATTTGAGGGGGTGGACAGGAAAATTACTCTCGTTATAACAAAGTGTAACAGTACCCTTCTAAACCACAAAAATAGCTCCAAAGCCCCCATTTTCCTCTCTGCTAATGAAAATAGCTAACCTTGTTTATTTTTAGAGAAAATGTGACTATTTATAGACAGGCATATAAACATATGTTTAATTTTAAACTTAGCCTAACATATATTAATTCGATTTTTGTTGAAAACGATCACAGTCACAACAAAACAAATGAAAAAACGCTTATACTGAATGAATAGTTCACACAAAAAAGAAAGCTCCAAAATCATTTTCACATCCTGATGTCGTGCCAAACCTGTATGAACATCTTACTTCTGCTGAACACAACAGAAGATGTTTTAAAGAATGTTGATAACAAAAGAGTTTGGGTTCCCTTTGACGTCCATTTGTATTTTCTGTCCATACAATGGAAGTCAAAGGAAACCGAAGCCGTTTAGTTACCAACCGTTTTTAAAATACCTTCTTTTGTGTTTCACACAAGAAAGCCTAAGTCTTAAAGTCTTAGAAAGCCGAAGAATGTCAAATATTACAGCAGCATCTGATACGCTTGTCAGTGTGTTCAGCTACTCTTATCACACCTACATCCATCTGCTCCACTGCCCACAAGCCCTCTGTGCCAACACTGACCATCAATGAGCTCATCGTTTCCCTGCTGGAGCTACACTAGGCTAAATTCACACTTATCATTTGACAATACACTACATGCCGTTATAATTAACACACAGATCCTTTCACACACATAGCAGTTAGAAATCAGATGCTGACTCAAACAAAACGTCCTACTCGTTTCGCCATTGTTCTAAATCAAGTGAGATGACCAGTCCATTGGTGCAATGATGTTAATGAATGGCCTGCAAAAACACAAGCCATTTTGGTACACTCCAATTAGCATTTAAAGCTGCAATAGGTAACTATATATATTTGTAAAAATATATTTTTTTACATATTTGTTAAACCTGTCATTTTGTCCTGACAGTAGAATACGAGACAGATAATCAGTGAAAAAAATCAAGCTCCTCTGGCTCCTCCCAGTGGTCCTATTGCCATTTGCAGAAATTCATCCGCTCCCGTTAAGAAACAACCAATCAGAGCTGCGGTCCGTAACTTTGTTTGTGTTCAAAATGTAGAAAAATATATATAATAAGCGAGTAAACCATGAATCCATTTTCCAAACCGTGTTTTTAGCTTGTCCTGAATCACTAGGGTGCACCTATAATAAGTGTTTATATTCGGACTATTTTAGATTAGTTCGAGGGTACCGCGGCGGAGTAACCCTGTACCTTTGTGATTCTTCATAGACATAAACAGAGAGAAGTAGTTCCGGCTACGATGTTCTTCCGCAAGACGCAAGCAGTTCTGTTTATTAACCGCTAGAGCGTCAAAAGTTACCTACCGCAGATTTAAAGGTAGCGATTTTCAGATTGTTGTCACTCTGTTACTTTTTATTCATTAACTTCTTCCTTTCCTTACTTATTGTCAATGAAGTCAATTTTAAATGAGGTAAAAGAGGTCAATTTAAATCTACAGGACAACTTTAAAGCTTTCTAGATCTTCAAGTAAAGATGTAGGATTTCCAAAATGAAAAATGATTGTCATTAGGTACAGTAGCTCCAAGGTACAGTAGCCCTAAAAATAAATAAATAAATAACACAACCATAAAATTATATAAGTTTATTTTTGTCCACTTTTACCCTAAAACGAGACTGTAATAATGGTCCTTTCAGCTAATAGCAAAACAGGTAAAACTCAGCATGTGTTAGACTGTCACCATGTGGAGACACCTGAGCAATACATTTCATTTGTACTTACTATAAACACTCATATTTTAACCAGATTATTAGCATCTACACCAAACTGGGTGTTTTTTAGCCTACAGACAAGAAAAATAAAGAAGAAAAAGATCATCAGAAAAAGATGTGAAGGGAGGATTAGAATTGTTTTTCTTTAATGTATTACTTTTACACAGGGTTTTTTTACTTTAACAATGAAATTATGCAAAAAATAAAAGTAAAGAAAAAGATTTTTGTATAATTTTAATTCCGTAGTCTGAGTAAACAAGTAGAAGTACAGAATTCAATAAGCATCAGAGAATTTGCAACACTTGATGTAAAAAAAAACGTAAAATAAAAATGAGTTCTCATTTAAGGCTCATAGAAACCTGGATTTGTCTTTAGTGTGTTAGTGTTTTCTGAAATGACACAGTATTACACTACATAAATGCAATTACAAAAGTTCTTTGGAATGTGTATTGTATGTAGCTTAGATAATTCAAAAAAACTATTTTGTTTCGATAAATGGCGATTAAAATGAAATTATATCCTGATGTTTCTTTCTGAAATATCTGCAGCAGATATGTGTGTGTTTATGGTGTGTGCTTGTACGCTGCATGTATGTGTGAGAATGAGTCCATGGTGACAAAGTGAGAGGAATGAATGTTCAGATGTTTTAGCGCTTCCCAGAATAGGCCTGCAGTCACCGGCCTGCAGTCAGCCTCAAAAAAAGATCATTTCACATCATTAAGGTGGTGATTTGTGGAACTATGTTGCCAATTTTATCACACAAAAGCAGAAATAGACTGAATAAAGATATTCTTGTATATACTGCATTGTATATACTGTATTCATACAGTGTTTTTCCTATGTTTGTCTCTCCATCTCTCTCAGAATGCATGAGGCCCAACATAAACAGAGAGACGCAGAACAGAGCTGGTCTGGTAGTTCACGAGAGGACTGACAGACACCATCTCCAGATCGATGACGTACTCCTTCGGTCCAGTCACTGCTTTGGCCAAAACCAACATGGCACTGATGTTGTTGATTTGCTGGGAACAAGAAATTAACAAAAATAAATGAGTCCAAAAGTATGAGACCACAATGCAATTCTGAGATTTTACATTTAAACACAAACTAAAAGTTTTGGGAGTTTCAAAGCTTAAAATCTAGCTTCAAACAAAGAACTGAACATTTTAATGTGATAGTTCACCAAAAAATGACAGTTTGATGTTTATCTGCTTTCCCCCAGTGTAAGCAGATAAACATCAAATTTTCATTTTGGGGTGAACTATCCCTTTAAGTAAGAAAAAATATTTGAGATTATGCACTTTTTTAAATCACTAACCAATATAGACAAATGTGTGATCAAGTTTTTGGGTCCATTATGTTTTCTTTAGAATGTATGCATTGATCTGAATTGATAGGAAAGACAAAATGTGTCTATTTCAAATAAAAATGTGAATTTCAAATTTTGGGCTTTCTTTTCATCAAATAATCTTAAATTCACAAATTTCACAGAATTTTCCACATGGCTTACACTCAATTATAATTATGAAAAAAATGATTATTTTCATAATAATAATAATACGAGAAGATAATAATCAGAAATGTTTCTTGAGCACCAAATCAGCACATTCGAATGATTTCTGAAGAATCATGTGACACTGAAGACAGAAACAACTGTTGATAACATTTTACAATATTACTGTTTTAAGGTTTTTTTTTTTATTAAATAAATGCCCTGGCGAGCATAACCGACTCCTTTAAAAAAAAATGACCCAAATGAATGATTGCGTAATATAATAAAAAAGAATGCAATTTTCACCCGTATTTACTCTAGCGCACATTATGTAACATAAGAAGTTGTTTTGTGAAGGATGTTGTGTGTCTCTGACGAACCCGAATGTAGAAGTCATCATTGTCATCTCCAGAACGAATGCGGAAGGAGTTGTAGGCTCCAGGATAGACGCTGGTGGCCTGGATCTGGAAGATGTCAGAGGGAACCGAGCGTTCGGAGGTGATGCTCATGTATCGATGCACAATGGAGAAAGGCAGGTCACGACACTCTGGCTTCACCGCTGGACATATACAACGACTGGACAGAAAGAAAGTGACATGAGGAAAAAGGGAGAGGGGTGTTAAATACGATAAATTGCCAAAATATGATTTTGTCTTTGCGCAAATCGAAAGGGCTCACTTCTCTGAGACCTGGACGTAAGGGTCCTGGCAGCGGTTGGAGTTGACACATTGATGTCCACCATGGACGTTCACACAGGCCTGTCCCTCTCCACACTGATGAGTGCCTGTCTCACACTCATTCACATCTACATACAGAATTATGACAAACTCAAACCAAGTGAAATGTGATTGTATGAGTCAAGAGTAAAAAACAGGGATTTTGTTTCAATACCCTGGCAGAGCCGTGTTCCAACTAGCTCGTAACCTTCTGGACAAACACAGGAGAATCTTCCTGGCTCGTTCACACACTGAAACTGGCAAAGGAAACTGGAATAGCTGCACTCATCAATATCTGGGAGGAGAGAAAGAAAACCAATTACAGCCCATTCAGCCCATCATCAATTGGTCAAAAACGATTTGGGTGATGTCTTATGCACTAACCATTGCATGAGAAGCCATCCGGTCCCAGGTCATAGCCTTGATCACAGCGACACAGAAATGTACCATAACTGTTGTAACATCTTTGTTGACAAGGTGCTCCCATCTCACACTCATTTACATCTGATGACAAAGAACAGAGATTTTAGAAGCTTGTGTACTGAAAAATGTTTTGCATGTGCAGTGTTTTTGGGAAGGTTAGTTTATAGTGATACAAATAAAACATTATATATATATATGTTCTCTTTAGGTTACAAAAAAAAAAAACTTGTTCATGGTTATAAAATAAACCCTAAAAATAAACATTAGAGAATGTTATGTTTAGTTTCTACAGAGCCCAGCACATGGCATGCAGGAAAAAGTAGGCTAAATTGTGCACAATTTACTATTTCATTCCCTCGAGTTATAAATAGTCCGCACGATTTACTAATTTGTTCCCTCGTTTTGCTAAATTTTGTACACGATTTATAAATCAAGAGAACAAACTAGTAAATTTTGCTGACGATTTAGTAAACTGAGGAAACAAAATAATAATCATGTGCACGTTTTAGTACATTGAGGGAATGAATTAGTAAATTGTGCGCACAATTTACTTATTTTTTTCTTGCATGTCATGTGCGGGGACTCCGTAAGTTTCTCTTTAGCTTGTCAAAACAAATAAAAAAAAATAATAATCCAACAACATCACCAACAAATTTTTATGTTTGAGTTTTGATTAACCGGTCCAAACTACAGTAATTACATTACTGTGTAAGCAAATTTTGTTTGCTGGAAAATGTATCTGCTTTAAGGACTTACCAACACAGGATCTGTTGTTTCCCGCCAATTGGAAGCCAGGCTCACATTCACAAGAGAAAGATCCTGGCACATTCACGCAGCGATGCTGACAATACCTGTACCTGCACTCGTCGATATCTAACAGATGAGAGGAGATACTCACTACAGAAAAGATGCATTCGTATCTTAAAGACAGATGTTAAGACACATCAGTTCTTCTCTTACCCATACACTCTATGCCAATCTTGTTGTAGCCGTCAGGGCACTGACATGTGTAGGTGCCCACGGTGTTGATGCATTCCTGGCTGGGCTGACAGTCATGCAAGTCCAATTCACACTCATCAATGTCTGTCCAAAGCATAATGAAGAGCCTCAGGACATCACACTCACACACACACACAATATAAAACCTTATCAACAGGCTTTCCCTACATTTGCCCTTAAATAACTCACCCACACAGGACTCTCCTTGGGCCCTGTAGCCTACAGGACAGGGGTTAAAGGCCTCGTTACTCTCCACAGGCACACTGGGCTCTGATTGGCTGGAGGGCTCAGGTGCAGTGATCACGGAGGCAGAGCGAGGAAGGCACAGGTAACCACCATAGTGATTAAAGCATTTCATCTCTCCCTGACAAGCCTGCTGTATAGTCTCACACTCGTTTATGTCTAAGTAAAATAGAGAACAGAATTTAGGTTTACAAGTCATCTGTATGTCCTTTTTATTTATTTAGGTTTTATTAAATACTAGACACATGAAACAAATATACATCCTTTAAAAACAACACGAGATAAGAAACAGAAAAAAAGAACAGCAGCTCATTTACATTTAAACGTGTTTAAACTGGGACAGAAAGTATATTAACATCAAACCAAAAATAGAGATAAAATACATAACCCATTTTTTTAATTTAGCCATGCATTTATATGAATTGCATGCATGGTTTTGCATGTGACATTTAACCAACAAGAAGAAATGCATCACTTTCTCATCATCTCTCTCTCTTTCTCTGGCACATGACCTTCCACCCACCTCGACAGAGTTGAGTCTGCACGTCCCACTCATAGCCATCTGTACACTCCTGGCAGAGAAAACACACTTTATTATGTGTTATCTTTAATCATTAGCAGTTACACTAAAACACTTTTATTGACAGGAACGTGACTTTTAATGCAAACTGATGCCTGATACTATACAATATATATTTGGTGAATTAAGCAGCAAGGCAGACAAGTAAATGTTCAAGCATGAATGAAGACTGAAGAGGAAGAGAGAAGAACAGGGAGAAATTGTCACATTTCCTTACTGTGTAAGAGTCCCGTTCAGCAGGAGACTGACAGATTGTAGCAGGAAGAACAACCAGACCCACGCAAAGTAGCACATATGTGGCCTTCATAGTTACAGGGTACAGGACATTCACCCTGCCACACACACAGCTGGATGGATGAACAAATGTATAGTTGTCGTTAAAGCACACTCTCACACCAAAGAGAACAATAAGAGAGAGAACAGGCGTGCAAATGGGTCTGTTCAGTCCCCTTCGTCTCCTCTATGAAAATAAGGAGGGGGCAGCAGACAGGTGGGGGTGAGACCTTGTAAAAATAGAACAACAAAGGTAACTGCAAATAAACGTGCTAACAGGAATAGTACACAAATGCACATTTGGAAGCAGTGACAGTGCCCCGTTGAAAAGGCCAGCATTACTCATCACCTTCATATGTTTGGTTTTGGATATTGGTTTGCTGGTGTCATCACTAGGATTATAACTAGTTTAACAATTTACACATACAATAAAGTTTAGTGTTTTTATACAGTAGCATTTAAGAGTTTCTATTTACTAATAGAACTAGTAAACTAATGAATTAGTTAATTAGTCAGAGTTTCTAAGTCTAAAACCATTAAAAAAAACATTTTTGTTACAGTACTTTAAATAAAATAAAGTTTATCTGAAATAAAATATATAAAAACTTAAACATATTTTGTTTCATCTATTTGCCATATAACAACTTCATTTTTTATTTAACTTGATGTACTACTAACTAAACCAATAAATATTAATGAATACTAGATGTATGACTAATTCAAAACATTAATAAAAACTATATATCATTGATACTATACACAGATCTAGGTAAATTTTAATTTATTAATTTAATTTTAATGTAATTTTGTCTAATACTCAATTCATGCTTACTAATAATACATTAATTAATGTATGTAAAACAAAATAAAAAAACTTTTTCCAGCATAAACCTGCCTGAACCATCATGGAAATGCACTCTTTTTATCAGAGTGAGATTAGGTTTACATTAATATGGTTATAATTTTTTAACATATATTACTCCATGGCATATATGATAAGTGTTAAATGTAAGTTTGGGATTCTGTGCAGTGAATTTGATCTTGCCATCTAAGCAGTTCTTGGAAACAAGGCAAGTTGGTGCATATAATCAGATATTGCATGACGGATTTTCCATTCCTCACATTCAGCGATCTGGAGATAGTTATTCACACCTACTACCTCCATCCTTTCCTGACTACTGACTACACTGTACACACACACACACAAAGTAACATTTAAATTAACTGGCTTAGGTCATGTAAAATACAATATATTTAACATCACATAATCAACTCAATACACAGTTCATACAAACTAATAAAATTATGGGTTAAATCTGGATAAAAATAACTCTTTGAGGTAATCATTTCAAGTTACAACTTTTTACAGTGTAGCATGAGACTTTATACTGTCCATAATGCTGCTGCTAGAACAGTATTTAACCTGTTCTGGCCTCTCTTTCCTACAGTTAAGAATTTATTTTAAGACCTCATTATTTGCTTTTATAGCTGTAAAACAAATCATAGACCTCCTCAGCCCTCATTATCGCTCCTGGACTCTCATTAAATCTACTTCTGCCTACACTCACATTTCAAGATTAAAGATTAAAGATGATCTTAACTCTATAGTTTTGAGAGTTTATTTTAAGCTTTGTTCACTTTTATAGTTAAATGCATGATACCGTTTTAATTGCTCTTGTACATCACTTGTTGTTTTTAGATGTCCTCTGTAAATACACTGACATGACTTAGTACTGATTTCTAGGGACTTTCTCTACTGATTGTTCTGGAGCAGCAGAGTTGGCCTGTGTAAGAGACAAATACATGGGCCAGTATCTGAACTGTATCCTCTACAGGATATGACACAAGCAATTCCATGAACTCAGATTCGTCCAAAAAACAAGTCATGTCTGTAGTCATTAACTACAACTGTATTCAATTCAAACTGAACAATTCTGTAACATCTAAGCATGATTAGAAAGCATCGACTAAATTTCTGTCATTCATTTCATGACAGTGAGCTTTAAAGGAAGGAAACTGAAGGAAACAGTGAGCTTTAAATCCTGGAATGACAAATGCTAAATTTCTCATGCACGCTTTATCAAATGTCTTTCTCTCCAAGTATGCTTAAATAATCTCACTTGGCTTATGTATTGCTATGCTCAATTTTACAAACTGCAAATGCCCAGGAGTCAAAAACAGATGGTTTGAAACTCACTTTCTGAAGTCTGTCCAGCAGAAGTTGTTTCGTTCTTCTGTCTCTGTGCCTATTGATTTCTCTCTCCCTCTGCGTTTAGAAGACTGCTTTTAGAGCTCTGTGACAGCAGACAGGACCTGGGCAGTGATGGCTGTTTGAAAGTGTATTGCAAATGTGAGGAAAGGTGCAATGCTATAGAAAGGAGGTTAGGACAGCCCACTTTTTTCCCTCCACCCACTCCTGAACGACCCATGCATCTCAGCCACCCTTCACCCTCCTGCCTTGTTTTTCCTCCAGGCCCCAAGGATTCAAATTCATAGTTTCCTGACCAAATCCCAAATCCATCACTCACAGAAGGAAAAAAACCCCTCAAATGATCCATCTGGGTTATATTAGGCAAAACCTGTGCAATTCATAGGCCTTAATTACTTCCCATTTTTAATACACTTTGCCTTATTAACTTTCATCCTGGCGGAGCTTGCTTGTATCTGACACTGCTGGATATTTACTGGGGGATGTCGAAAAGGAATGCAGACACAAATTAACAGGGTAAAAAAGGAGGGAAGGCCTCCCAATTTAACTGTAAAACACTACCCGGTGCCAGGGACATCATGCGTCTTCATTACACAAAGGTTTGAGCACCATTAAGACAATGGCTTTGATGGAAACGACAGAGATAGCCTACTTTCAGAAACAGCAGGGAAAGTTCCCATGAGGACTCTTCTGCAGAAATTCTGAGGACTTTTCCATGACCATTTGTAGGGGGTGACAGCTGTCTTAGGTCTGGCCTTTTATAAGGTAGTAAAAGTGTCTCCTCATCTATCCACTTCAGAGCTGACCAGCCAACTGTAGCCCCCTGCTGCTGACCCACACCCGCTGAGCTCACAAACACGTCGCTGCTTCACTGCGGGAAAACACTGAAGCACACTTTGAGATAATTACCCTCCTATACACTCTTGAAAATAAAGGTTTCAAAAGTGGGTTTTCACAGCAATGCCATAGAAGAACTTTTGCTGGGTTCCCCCAAAGAACCTTTCAGTGAACAGTTCTTAAAGGAATAGTTCACCCAAAAATTGAAAATGGATCCTCTGCAGTGAATCGCTGCCATCAGAATGAGAGTCCAAACAGCTGATAAACACATCACAATAATGCACAAAACTGTAGTCTATCAATTCATGTCTTGTAAAGCGAAAAACGACGTTTTTTTTAATAGTAAATTCCTTAAGATGTTGTAAACTTCAAATCATGTTCAAAAATCCTCTATTAAACTGCTTTTCTAAGGGGAAAAAAAGTTATCCCATCTGAATCAGGAGAGAAATATGCACAGATCAAGCACTGTTTATGAGTGAAAACAGTCCAAAACAAATATGTCAGTGGATCTGATGTGAGAGAACAGGGGATGGACTTTTTCACTGGAGCAAGTGTTATTATGGATTATAGACTTCTCATGTGGATTACTGGTGGATTACTGTTTTCCGACGGCACCCATTCATTGTAGAAAGTCCACTGCTGATCGAGTGATGCAATGCTACACTCAAATTTCAAATCTGAACAGGTGTAGAAATACGTTCAGATGTAGAAACAAATTAATCTACATCTAGAATGGCCTGAAGGTTAGTATATTTTCAGCACATTTTTATTTTTGGGTGAAAAATTCCTTTAAAAGAACCATTTCTTAGAGTGAAGAACATTTTAATAATTTATGGAAACTTTTTTTCACTATAAGGAACCTTAAGTGCAATGGAGAGGTTCCATGGATGCTAAAGGTTCTTCATGGATCCATAAATGCCAATAAAAAACTTTTTTATTGCCCTGAATATTAAGTTAGTAAGGAAATTCCTAACGAGCACTTTTACAAACAATTAAGGCAGATTTGTAGATTACACTTTTTTTCTCTCTTTTTTTTTTTTTTTTTTTTTTACTCATGTTAAACCAAATGTACAAGAATACTGTAGGAGCTGAGGTATCAACATTTACAAACAAGAGGGCGACTAGCTTTTTTAAGGTTTGAAGAAAAATTTTGTCAATCTAATTGGGAACATGTTCTAGTCATGGTACATTTTCAAGATGCAGCTTTGATGACATCCATGTATCTGTCCCATATTACTTGATGCCTGTGGATAAAAAAACCTGTCATCCATTAATTAAATGTTTTTGTAGTTGTTGTTTAGAATGAGAAAGAGAACACAACCACACATAAATGCATATATATTAACCTGAAAGCCTCAAGCGTGTGTACAGAGCTGATGTAGTGCTTTAGGAAAAGTCTGAGGTCTCCGATTGTCCATTTATCTGACCGGCATGGTTCAATGAACTGAAAGAAGACCCGATAATCATTCTGTCACACTTGACCTGGGACTATTCAGAGATCACCTCATGGTATGCAGTTTATCTACAGTGACAGTGCATTACCTTCTCCACAAGGTCGATGAACAGATCTCGGAAATCTTTGGTGTGTGTATGTGAGTATGTGAGCATTGTCTTCTCTTCCGTGTCTGTTGTGAGTGCATTCAAAACACTTCAGTTTAGTGATATCCGGTTCGCGAACGAATCACTCGATGTAACCGGATCTTTTTGAACCAGTTCACCAAATGGAACTTGTTATGATTCTGCCTTCATGTCCTGACTTTCCTCTAGTCTTGAGGCAGGATCATGACAGACCCGTGTTTTGTGTACAAGCACATGGCCTTGTCTTTGGGCCATGTGCTTGTGTTGTCTCGTTCCCTTGCCCCGCCCCCCTTGCTATACTAGTTGTCGTGATTGCCTTACCTGTGCCACCTGTTGTGTCTTGATTAGTTTTCCTATTTATATCCCCTAGTGTGCTCTGTCTTTTGTCGGTTCATTGTTTCTATATATGTTTCTACATGGTTCCTGTGATTGTTAGCTTGTGAGATATTGTATCATTGTTACCCCTAGAAGAAGTCGTTGTGTTACCCGTGAGTGTTTTGTTTGTAGTTAGTGTTCTAGTGTTTAGAGTCGTTGTTTATCGTGTCAACCCAGTCTTGTTTAGTTATTTAGTCTCTGCCTTAGTCATTGTTTTCCCCCTCGTGGGTTTTGTTTTCCCCTTTTTGTCTTGAATAAACCGTTTTGTTGTACTTCCTGTCTGTGATTTGAGTTCATCCCTACCCTCCACATGACAGAATGAACCGACCAACAAGGAGCTCAGCAGACAGAATGTCTTAAAAACTATGTCCGGCTGTGGGACAGTTTCTCCCAGGAGGAGCCGCAGAGGTCCCCCACCATCTACCCAGCTGCCAGTGATCCCAGAGGGTCGTCTCCTGGCTGTTACAACACTGGGGGATCAGGCAAATCCCTCTCTGAATCCTGAGGCGCCTCCCACACCCATCAGTCTCCCCAGGAAGCATGGGAGACGGTTCTCGTGGGAGTCTGCTTCGGAGTCCTCGGCGACGGAGTCAGCCCTGCCGGAGACTGAACCTCCTCAACCAGTCTCAGACCCAGCTGTGACCTCTGCACCGCAGGCAAGGAGAAAGAGGAGGAAGAAGGGGTCTTCTGGTCCTGCGTCTCGGTCTCCTCCTGAGTCAGCGATGCCTCCCGAGTTAGCAGCGGTGAGCACTGGCGTCCCCGAGCCAGCAGCGGTGAGCGCTGGCGTTCCCGAGCCAGCAGCGGTGAACGTTGATCCTGTACCAGCAATTGAGAGAACGGTGTCCAAGTCAGCAGTCGTGAGGGCTGAGGAGAGAGCCGCGGCCGACTCTGCAGCAGAAGCGTTGTTGCAGTCTGTCTCGGCTCGTAAAGAGATGCCTGTTATTATTGCTGCCAAGACTCTGTCTGATTATTTGTCACATCTTGTTCAGATTTTAGAAGTCCCTGCCAGTCCTGTCTTGTCCCCAGACCCTGTCCCCAGAGATCCCGAGCCAGCCGCAGTGAGCACTGATCCCGAGCCAGCCGCAGTGAGCGGGGTTCCTGAGCCAGTTTCTGTCTCCACTGATGTTGTCATGTGTCCAGTAGATGTTGTCCCGTATCCAGTAGATGTTGTCCCGTGTCCTGTGATTTCTCCTGCCATGTCCTCTGATGTTGTCAGTTGTCCAGAGACCACTCCCCACCCCACACCACCCAGGGTTTAGTTTAGTGTTTAGAGTCGTTGTTTATCGTGTCAACCCAGTCTTGTTTAGTTATTTAGTCTCTGCCTTAGTCATTGTTTTCCCCCTCGTGGGTTTTGTTTTCCCCTTTTTGTCTTGAATAAACCGTTGTGTTGTACTTCCTGTCTGCGATTTGAGTTCATCTCTACCCTCCACATGACAGAACTGAATCGTTTTAAACGGTTCGTGTCTCCAATACGCATTAATCCACAAATGACTTAAGCTGTTAACTTTTTTTAATGTGGCAGACACTCCCTCTGAGAGAAGTGAAGATGAACACAGAGCCGAGCCAGATAACGAACGAACGAGTGACTCGTTCTCGAGTCAAGAACCGGTTTCATCGGTTTTCGGATCACCTGTACACTGAACCGAGAACCGTTTCTGTCGGATGCGTCTGATTCGAGAACCGAGGAGCTGATGATACTGCGCATGCGTGATACAGCACGAAGCAGACTGACACACTGAACTGACTTTTTTCCGATACCGATTTCTAATTTTTTTTTTTAAGCAACAAACAAGATATAAGGAAAGTATGCATAAACAAGATGTTTATTTGGTATTTAATAGGCCAAACTGGCTTTTAGCTGTTGGAAACAATAACTGTAACCATCTGAAATTAACGGCAGTAACTGCGCAGTAAGTAGCTTAAATTCAATACAAACATAGATGGTACAGACATCAGCATTTAGCTTTTGTATTTGACTTGGGTTGAAACTACATAGAACTGTGAAATTAAAGACAATAACTGCATAGTTGTACAAGCCAAACAACACAATCAACACAATGTTTCTTAATCAGCATTCAGTATTTTAGTTTTTAAATTTGGTTTTAAATTAATGCTTTACCAATGAGAATAAAAAAAGTATGCTATATAAATAAATTATTTCAAAATGTTAAAATCAAATAATGTTGGTGCGAATAAAACAAAGATGCAAAGAATTTAAAGAAATTTTAAAAAAATCTATATTTTTTTTTACTTGAGCCAATGAAAAATAACTATTTGCTCAACTTAAAAAATATAGATGTGAATCATTACCCTAAATTTTTTCATTGGATGAATGAAACACTTTTTTTCAGTGTGCTACACCAGGTGATTTTTAAATCAAATTAAGGTATTTTTAAGGTAAAAGAAAAATAATAATCCTATAGAGAACTGATGTTTACTTCTGGCTTTTCAAACGTGTTTGCAAGTTATACTTTAAAAAAAGCTTTTCAGTTTTGTCACAGTTATGCGGTTTAGTTTTTCTGTTTTTGGTTGCACTTTATTTTACACTTATAGTGTACTTACAGTGTATTTATCTAAGTAAGTTCTGGCGATTCAAGGTAACTACATGGGTTAGGTTTAGGGTAGGTTCAGGGTCAGTACCTAGTTGTTACATGGTTATTGTAATTACTATAATAAGTACATAGCATGTACATGGGGAACAGGACTGTAAAATAAAGTGCTACCATGTTTTTATTACCTTTCTGTACATGGACAGTATACCGTACATACATTTTCAATGGAGGGACTGAGAGCTCTCGGACTAAATCTAAAATATCTTAAACTGTGTTCCGAAGATAAACGGAGGTCTTACTGGTTTGGAACGACATGAGGGTGAGTTATTAATGACATCATTTTCATTTCTGGGTGAACTAACCCTTTAAGGTAAACATCTTACCAACTGCCCCCACGGTCCAGTAGCTGATGAGCTGACCAGCACAAAAGGCAAAGTCCTGGAAAGACAAGTATTGTAGCTTTCTCTTCCCTGTCTCAAAACGGCTGTTAGCAAAGAACAAAATGGCAGCATAGTCCCTGCAGAGAGACATGGCTGAGTCAGTGAGAGGACAGCAGAGAGTGTGAAAAGCGTGCCAGGAACAGAAGAGAGTGTATGAGGAGAAAGATGAATGGAGGAGAGAGATCAAACAAAACAGTAAGAAGATGAACACAGCAGAAACATAAGTTTTAATTTAAGTAAGTTTAATTATAACTAAGCTGGTTGCATTAAGTCACAATAGCACATTTACAGTACTGAAGAGCCTAACCTCATATAAATCATCTTTATTACAAGAACAGGTATGAAATATTATGATTGGCTCAGATTTACATCCAATGAACTGGAAAGTTAGAAATAGTCACAGTTTCAACAGGTGGGACAGCTGCTCTTTACCACTAGCAATATGCTTCATTTGGCCACATGTGTGAAAGTCTCACCTTGCCAGAACATCAGACAGGAGAAAATTACGCTGTATGTTCTCCACCAGGTGACCTTTTAGCTCTTCCACCACTTTAAACACACGCTTGAAATTGTCAAACTGAGAAAATGGTAGAGAAGTTAAAACAGAGGGAGGGAGGTTAAACATTTCGGTAATGATTAATTAAACTGTGGCACTAATATGAATTAATGCATGCTTAACTAATGCATAGAAAATCAAATGTTAATGTATAATTATATATATATAATATAAATATAATTTATTAATAATTACTGCAGCTGCAACAAATAAACATTCTATATGATTCATAGATTAAGAAATCAATAAACTTCTCTTAGTTAAATGTGTTATAATGTTTTAATTCCTTAATAACATATAATATTAACTAATAGTTTAAATTAATATGTTAATTACCACAATGGGTTGAAGCATGCATTTCAGCTCCCAGTTGTCTGCTTTAATTAATCATTAGCCAATCATTTGCAAAAGTATCATGTTACGACTTCACTCGTTGAGGCACATAACTAACTAATTCAAAATCCATAACCACAATGACATATTACTTAACAATTAGTTAATAGTTATGTGCCTCAACAAGTAAAGTCATAACATAATGATACCTTTACTTTATATATTATATATGAACTGATGATTAACTGTGCATTAGTTAAGCATTATTTAATGCATATTCGGCACCCGTATTGTAAAGTGTTACCAAAATTTCCTTGATTATCATCTGGATTTTGAATGTATGAAAGAATAAATATTCATCTAATTACAAAATTTAATAACACTATTATTTAACATTTAAAAGTAGTGTACACTGGCAACATTATGTAAATAAATAAGTGAATAAAATAACAAATAATATTTAATATTTATAAATACTATATGCTGACAACATTTATTTATATAAATGTGAATATAGTAATAATCATCATTATTTCATATTTGTAAGTATTGTACACTGACAACATTTCTGTTATTAAATTAGTACTAAAATAATAAAAACAACTATTATAATTCAATATTTCTAAGTGTCGCACACGAACAACACATTTGTTAAGAAAATATGTGTGGAAAAAAATCAAATAATAAGTACTATAATTTAATATTTCTAAGTATTGTCTATGGAAATTTAAATTAATAACATGTCAATAAATAAGTAATAACAACAATTTTATAATAACAATGAATTATTTTTATAATAACACTCACAATTATATAATATTTAAGTATTGTGCACTGACAATATATTTGGAAACAAATATAATAATAATTATTATTATTATTTATAAGGATTGTACTCTGACAACATTTCTGTAAAACAGCATTGCTGATCATGCAATATCATTCTTTCTTTGTGAGGCATTCAGAAATATGAGAGGTCAAAGTGTCTGCGGCACCTGTCGAAAACAGCTTTTGAGTGCAATCCCAGTCTTAAAACTGATGTCTTCCAAGTCTTTTTTGGTCCCTTTGGAGAGTTTCTTACCCAGCACCTCCCTGGCAAACACACTATAAAACTCATAGTACCTAGAGGACAAATGTGGCAACAAACAAACAAGCTCAGCAAAACAGTGAGGATGCTCTAACTACTAAACCTAAAAAGCAACAACATTATAAAACATAATGCAACCTAGTACGGCCACAGACCTCTCAATGAGCATGGTTCAACGGTGAGGAGGGATCTGGAACAGAAGCTGATTGGTCACTTTGGAAGGGGACTGGAGGAGCCGCTCACACATCTGATATGTTCTGAACTGGTCCGTGGTGTCGCTGTGCAGAACTTCTGCATTGGCTTCACACTCCTGCAAGGCACCTGCTTCCATCTGTATCTTCACTACATCTGAGACTATATCATTACCAAAACTGTTAAACAAAAACAGACAAAAAAGCATGCACCAAGTGTGTATACTCATGCAACATTTAGAAAGCACTTTATTAACCTGTGTGTCCGTCCAACCACAGTTGGTACACGTCTTGATCCAGGACAGTAGTGTTCCCCACAAACACATCTAACTCCATAGACATTTTCTTTAAAAGCATAAACAATAATATGTAAAATTATGTATTAAAAACATTAATTGCTTTTTTTTAACATGAACATGTTGAAAATAATTTGCCATACATACAGTGGTCACAGCAACTTTGATTTGCAACAACAAATGCAATCTTATAAAATGATAACTGTTGTGATAAACTGTTTATGAACTTCTAGGTGTTTTTACAAGATGTGCAGAGATTTAAAAAGCAAAATGATACACGAGAACCTGCTTATTCTGAGACGGATGACGTCAAAGTGATGATGAAAAGTGAAAACTTAACGTTTTATGTATGTTTTGCTTTGAAAAGCTCTCAGTCAGAGGAGCAGCTAGCTCTCGGCAGAACGCAGCAGAAAGTGGAGCCTGTATCTCTCTCTAGGACGCATCTGAAAGCTGAACTTATTGCGTAGATACACTTCCAAACGCGCAGGTGCAGATCTTTTATGCTGTAGCACGAAACAAATAATTCCAGGATTATCGATGAACGCTGACTGATACTGTAGTCAAACAAGCTGTCAAACTCCTCAAAATCGCCTGGATGCAGTATCTGGTTTCACCACAGTCCACAGAGTGTTCATGCGGCGCTATTGAGTGTGTGACTGCCACCTGCTGGTAAGGAATAAACAAAGCACAAAGTTGAAACCAAAACTAAATTGTATAAACTAATTGTGGAGAAAAACGCAAAAATTAATGCATACATTATTTTTATTTTGCGTAATGTTTCTGGATCTGACTTTACTCAAGCTAAACTTACAATTACAGACAAAGAGAACGTGTATTAAGGCATTTTAGGTAATTTAAATAATCTGTTTTAAAAATACACATACATTTGCTTGGGTATTGATTTCCTCCCTAAATATCATTCCAAGTTATTATTTGTTGTAATGTTAAAGTGGAGCATCTGTTGGTGTTGGAATAATTATATGATTCAGTGATTTATTTATTTTACTAATATATAAAATTGTGATCTTGTGAATGTAATTTATGGTATTTATGAAATATGATATAATTCACACATTTTTATTAGCTGTATACTACTGTTCAAAAGTTTGGGGTGAAATGTGTAAAGATATGTAATTTAATTAAGCAAGGACTGATTCAGATAAATGACGTGTTGTTCCTTTAAATTGTCTGTTAATCAAAGAATGCAGAAAAAGATGTAGCAACCCCCCAACCCACACAAACTAAATGTTTCTTGAGCCACAGTTTTGCAATCATTTCTGAAAAACACTGAAAACTGGAGAAATGGCTGTTGAAAGTTCAACTTTGTACAGAAATAATTCTAAATACATTTTAAAAAGAAAACAATTAATTTAAATTGTAAAAATATTTCACAACATACTTGATTCTACAGCATTTGATATTAGCTAAATAATAAACAAATAATAGAGCTGGCACCCAACGAAGCTCCACACCTGTGGCTACACCAAAAACATTTGACAGAGTAACAAAGACATTTGAAATTGTGGTTTATTATGAAAACAAGTCAAACGAATTGTGCATGCAAGATAATAATCCTCAAGGTATCCCTGAAATACAATGAAACATTTTACTTACTATAGCAAATATAGGCTTATTATGTTATATAATTCACAGCTGATCTGAACCAGCAGACTCAGCACTAAACATGACCAGCATCAGTAATTATTCTGGGTTTGGGTCATTATTTAACTTGCAGATGGGCATGTGTGCCTCAAAAACCAACTCCAGCCTCTCTCTCTCTCTTTCAAGAGTAGCGATCTCTTCCTCTAGTTGTGTCTTCACATGTTCCAAATGCTCCGTCTCCTGGAAGAAAAAGCAAAAGCTCAGGACATAAAGGCTAAACATGGTCTATAGCACAAATAAGTACTAATCTTACATTCTGTAATGTGTCTATAAGCATCCGACGACGGTCCCGACACCTGGCAGCTGCTACTCTGTTCCTTTCCCTGCGGATCCTTATCCTGTCAAGTTCCTCAGAGGACATCTATAAAGGCCGAGGTGTTAGGTGTTAGCAAGGCAATTCCAAATTTTCATTTAAGAACCAAGCTTCAGTCTAAAAGAGTGATTGTGCTGCCATCTTATGGCTGATATCAAGAAAATATACTATGCAATTCTATCCGATTCCAAATATGCTGTTCCTGTTACTCATCAATTGGCACGAATGACAACATGATCCATCCATCTGAGTCCCACACAAATACTACAGCACTGACTCACTCCTCATGCCGCTTTGTGATTCAGGTGTGAGTCATTTCACTCTTTTACCATACATGAATGAATCACCGGAACTTTGCTTTCACTACATTCTGCATTCTAAACGCTGAAAATATCAGAAGTATCAGAAACTTACATTTTTGTTATCATGTCCCACTGAACTGTCCCCCACTGCTCCATTCCAGGACGGGTCAGGACTGCACTGTGACAAACAGGGGCAGTTGGGTATGGTGGTGGGTTCGAATGAGGAAAATGCTCCCAAGGTGGCCTCTGAATTGGAAAATAAAGAGGACTGCAGAAGCCACTGAAGATCTGGACTAGATGTAATTACATCAAGATATGGGCTGGATGTGGTGTCCTCGGTAAGATTCTGCAATAAATAAACTTGTTATTAAATAATTTTAACAAAAAAAAAATGGCAACATTTTTCATCTTCAGAATACTGAACAATTATCTGTCCTGTGGTATTTCTTTGCTTTTGGAAACATACGAAAATGTCTTGAAAATAATTTTTAAAAAGCTTACCGGAAGTGCGGTTGAATTCTCCGGGTCCATCCATGCTGGAGAAAACTGGGAGTCATGCAAACGATAATATGATTCTCTTCCTTCATTACGATTCATTGTGATCAAACCCGATCCGTATTTTTTCGAGTTCATTTTATTCCTGTTTCTTAAGTTCGCTTAAACCCATCTCCCGTGCTGTCCATTGCAATAGTCCCCGAGGGGAAAAAGTCAGTAAAATAAAATGACAGAAATATTATAAATCCATCAGAACGAATGATGGAAAAATAAACCAAAGCACGTGCTACAACTTTTCTTCAAGTTTTTCAGCGCCTCCTCACACCCACACCCACACACTCTCTCTCTCTCTCCTCCCCATCACTGGAGCATCTAAAAGAGTGGAGCATCTATCGTTTCCAATCTACCGCCTTTTCTCCTCCTTGGTCACTAGTGTGCCTCTAATGGCCACTACTTTTGAAGACAATAGCGCCAACTAACTGTCGCTGAAATTATATTCACTTGGAAAACCAGTAAGTTTAACACGTGGTTTGAGAGCTGGAGAAGCTTCACATGTTGAACTTCACTTACAGACCTCTTTTGCCAAGTGACGTGTAGGTTTGAAATGTATGAATAATCCAACCGTTGCAGAACTGGTACACCCGTGAATCACTGAACTGATACATGGCTCATTTTAAGGCTGGTCTGGACTGTCTTCAAGAACACATTAACACGTGAAAAGGAAAAAATAAAAAAGGGCATACACTTTATTTTTAAAAAAGTATATTATATATAACTTTTATCAAACAAATAAATTATTTTTAGATAACCTTGACACACACACACACACTGTTGAGAGACACAGAATCTAATCTTTCTCTAATTACTACTACCTCAAAAATGACATTTTAGAATTAGCAATGGAGGCATGTTATGAGGTTCATAACTTAGGTAATTAGTCCTACAAACGAGAAAAAAACCAGACAAATGTCTTGAAATACAACATCTGAAAACTAAATCTTGAGGTGTGGTAACTTTAGTATAAGCAGAATTATTGATTGATTATATCTGTTCTCTACCCAGTTGAATTATTATACAATAATGCACATTTAAGGTGTAACAGCCACCTCGTGTGGATTATTTTCTGAGTCAGACATCAATGCTGCTGAAAAAAAAATGCAAAGACAGAACTATAATTTAATTTTTAGTCAGACTTGTATGAGTAAGCCTGTGTCATAATTCAGAATAAGCTTGTCAGCACAAATCCCAAGTAAAAAGTTTTGTTATGGACAGAAAAGTCACATTTTATTTCTATTGTAAAATCAGTGCTTGCTTTTTTTTTTTTTTTTTCTCAAGGCAACATAAAAGAAAATGAATAGCAGATGTATGACACATACACATTGGACTGCAGAGACACAGGGGTATAAATTACATCATAAGGGCCTGTAGGCCCCAACAGTAATGTCAAATAATTTTGGGTTGTTCAGAGTCCCTTCTTTGTCCAAAAGGAAGTAGAACTTGTACCCCTTGATTTTAAGTGGGATAAATGAAGAGGATTCCTGTCTGTGTGCATGACAGGCCACTTGAGACAAAGGCACAGTTAGACTGTGAGCTCTCAGAGGTCCCAGCGGTGATTGTGTAGATACTGTGACTTTTCCACCTCCTTTATGCAGAATTACACGACTCACAGAACGGCGGCTGAACAATACTGCCACGCCAACGATTCCTCCTCCTAGAACAACAGAAAAACACTATTAGAGAGCTGCAATACATAAAAAATGCAGAAAGCGGAGTTAACCTCTTGAGACCCTGTGGCCTCATATGAGGACATTATATTTTTGTGAATTTCTCTGAGTCTGTTCATGCCACAGTTTTAGATCTGGATGTCCTGTACAGAGCACATTCAGGGCTTTTCAGAGATACCAAATGATTGGATGTTTCACATGACCACTCCCTCTCCTTGGTCATCAAAATGTCTGAAATTAATTTAGTGACACTCTTATAGAAATATGATAATATTTCTATAATATATTGTAGTTATCATTTAAATCTAATTTTTAAATTCTGTGTCATAAATCAACATCTCAGAAATATGTTATGGGGTTTCAAATCAAAATATGACTTTCTGTTACTAAACAGGACATTGATTTCATACATGTCCTCAGATGAGGACACCGGGACTAAACGCATGCTTATGACGCATTTTTGGAGACATAACAAATGAATAGAGAAAGAAATTATATTTCAATATTCTATGAAATATTATATATTATTATGAAAATCTTGACAATTATTACTCACATTATTACACTTCTTTTTTCATTACATGTTGCCCCAAAAACACATTTATATGCAAATTAGATTTAGTTTATAGATACATTGTATATAATTAGAAAACCCATTAATGGTAATTTTACACACATTTTGCAGAAAGAAAAATGTTATACTGAATTATTCTGTTATACCATAGTTGAGAATCATCTTTATACAAAGTTTGGTAAAAAAAAAAAAAAAAAATCTTGAACATTAAAAATTTATTGGTGATTTAAAAAAATCTATTGTTTTTGCCTATGCATTTTCATTCATGTCTTTTCATTTTTTTTTTAGAAATTGAGTCCCGATGTCCTCTGCCGAGGACATAACATAACTTTATAAATGAAATGCATGAATGCAGAGCACAAGGCTGCACTGGGAAATCCTGTGTGCGATGCATGACATGCAATGTGCATCTGTGCTTGCAAAGTGAATGAAACTGCTTTGCAGCATTTCACATCATGATAGACCCACTGTCCTCACATGAGGACATCTTTTTTCTGGGAAAACTACTTCCTGTACAAAAACAAATTTTAGGTATTATACTTATTAGGTCCTACATATCCCAAATAGCAAGAAAAATTATAAAATGCACAACAGGCAATCTCTCGGGTTTCAGGAGGTTAAGGCTTACCAATAATTAGGCACCCAAGAGTGAATCCATACCTCCAGGCATTTGAACCGAGATTCATATCAAAACTGAAAAGCCCCCCTAGCTCTGTTCTGACCTTTTGTGGTTCACTACTATTTTTCCTAGTGTCTCGAAGACTTGTGAAAGCAAATTGAGCAAGATATACCCAAAATAGAAACTGGCCAGCGCAAAATATGGCCAAAAGTCTGAAAAAACGCGTCCGGTCGTGTTCGAAGAGAACCACGTCCTTTGCGACGGCAGCGGAGGTGAAGGAATAGGCATTCCTGACTGAAACCGCGCGCACGTGGCAACATGAGATGCTTCTGATGTCTTTGACTTTAAAGGTTTGGGAAGCTGTAAACACGAACGCTCTTGAAGACTGAATACCTGTGAATCGATAAGCTGAAATAAATGGCCGAGAGGTCCTTAGACCCAACAACAAGCATTGAATACCCATGATTTAATAAACCTCTTAAATTCTCCGAATTTTCAAACAACACATATTTATGGATATTTTGACTCTCTCATTTTATCTAACATGCTGACCGATCTGTACGGCACCAGGTCGACGCCATGTTTGCACTCTTGTAAACTACGGAAGCCTCATTTGTCCAATTGATACAGTTCACGTTTCTCCGTTTTTCTAAAAGAGATGTTCCAAAAAATAAATACAAAAATAAATAAATTGCTAAAACATATTATTATATTATAAATGTAGGGCCTATTATATTATAAGCTACAAAAAATACTATATATATATATATATATATATATATATATATATATATATATATATATATATATATATATATATATATATATATATATATGAAAAAAAATTATATATATATATATATATATATATATATATATATGAAAAAAAATAATATATATATATATATATATATATATATATATATATATATATATATAAAACTAAGAGTTTAAACTGTAGCTATAGCCTAAAGTTAAGTGTTTCAAAATTGTTTCAAAGATTAGGCTAGAGTAGACATTTTGCTTAAAGGCTTTTAATGGGTTGTTTTATGCCAGGCTGTGACATGATTCGCTATTTTTATTTATTTATTTATTCATTCATTTTTTATGGGAAGGTATGCGTGTACTGAAGTGTTATATTTAAACCTATATCAACGGATGCAAACCTGCTTTCCTACTATAGCTACATAAACTTTGTCCACTGATGCAGCATCAACAAAGTGCACGGACATCATGTCTGCAAAACAGATTGTATTCATTTTCACAGTTTACTTTAGAAACAGACGGGGATTACAGGTGTGTTTGTGTTTTCATTGTGTATATGTTTGCGGGAGGGCTGTTAACTCTTATCAGATTTTTGAGAGATTAACATATGACGCAAACTAATTTGCATATAATGTTTTGATGTAAACCAAACTCATTACAGTTGCTACAAAGTAAACTTTATCGTCTAATGTAGCAGCGTAAAAACTACTTAATCCTCTTAATTATACATATTTATATATTTTAAGTTTAAGTTTCTTTTTTTAATGACTAACGGTGTTTTAAGTAGCCTGTGCGACAGGACACGCCTGCCCCCCTGCTGATAACCCACTGTTACAGCAATAACGCCTAACAACACCCAGCCACCTCCACAGACAACAACCCTACATAAACAAAGGAGCAGGCACACTCTACAGAAAACCTGAAGACATGCTTTAAAAAGTTGATAAATAATTATAACACGAACATTGTAATATTTAAAACGGTGCAAAGTAACATGTTTACTTTTCTCATTAAGATTTAAATAACATTTCTTTGAAAAGCGGTTTTACCTGCAGGCTACCTGCACTGCGCCGTTATATTTATGCGCATGCGCAACCTCACCTGGCCGTTTCCTTGTTATATGGAAAGCGATAGCTGAATTGTGGATAACTGTAGAACTGCAAGTTGCGAGAGGATCCGCTTAAAACAACTCTGTACTCTTAGACAACCATAAATCATTTGCTAGTGCTTTCGAAAATGCCTCGCGCATTCCTGGTCAAAAAAGTGAACACTGCCGCTGAAAAAAGAAGCTGGAGTGAGATTCCGGATTCCGCGCGCGGGGACGTTTACATACCTGGTGAGTGTCTCGTTCATGTTCGCGTGTCACTGGGTGGGGAGTAAACATAGTTTAATACTTAATTTATATTTTCTTTATTACATAATTCATTTATTTTAACCATGGTTGTTGTTGTAAACAGATCACTTGACAAATGCAGTTAGACTAAACAAAAAGAAAATGTTATGAGGTATTTTGTAAGCCAAATTGAATTTTGTTATATGTTTTTTTAATAATTTAAATGTCTTATAAATTACTTGATATTGACTTGTGATAGGCTAGTGTTATTTTATTGAATGTTTATACTAATTACGTGCATTAAATAATAAAAAAAATGTATCCTTTTGCATTAAATAATAATAATAAGGTTGGGGGTTCGATTCCCCGGGAACACATGATAGGTAAAAATTGATAGCCTGAATGCACTGTAAGTCGCTTTGCATAAAAGCGTCTGCTAAATGCACAAATTTAATTTAATTTAATAATGAAAATATACCTGAAATTAGTGGGCAGTCAAAAACTGTTGATCTCTCTCTTCTGCAACTTAAACATCTCTTATCTCTTGCTGCTCTTTAGAGTCCATTTTTCCACCATATGTGCATGAAGTCTCTGAGGGCAGCATTGCAGACTACTCCTGCTTCACAACTGCACAAAAAAGCAACACATTTCTACAGGTTCAGTCCCATGTCTTGTCTGCACAGCTGCCATCTTCTGCTGCACAGAGTCAACCTGATCATAAGCCAGAAAGCCGCATGAGGACTCAAAGAGTGCCTTACTCACGCTCGAAGATAAAGGTGAGCCTACAATTCTTTTGGTTTAAAACACACATTTTGTAATGATTTGTGTGTGTGTGTGTAAAGATCATCTCTTTCAATTGTTCTCCCGGTTTCAGATAACTACAGGTAACACATCCCTTCTACCAGTCATCCCAGATAATGCAAACAAATTAGCAGATATTCCACCTGCTTCAGTGTTGTCCTGCCAGGTGTGCCAGAAGACATTCACCTCAGCACGTATGCTGAAACGCCATAAGAAGTGCCACAGTGAAACGAAAAAGTACTCTTGTGAGCACTGTGGAAAAGGATTTAATGATGCTTTTGACCTGAAGAGGCATGTACGTACTCATACTGGTAAGTCTGCATTTAAATAAGTATATTTAGGTTACATGTTTAATATTTTAACCTCTAACTTTCCTTTCAACTTACAATATGCAGGTGTGAGACCTTATAAGTGCACTATGTGTGTTAAAGCCTTCACTCAGCGCTGCTCTTTAGAGTCTCACATGAAGAAGATCCATGCCGTTACTCAACAGTATGCCTACAAAGAGCGAAGGGACAAACTGTATGTGTGTGAGGAGTGTGGCTTGACTGCACAGACACGGGGCGATCTGCAGAATCATCTTCAAGCTGAACATCCACAGAGACTGATAATGACAAAAAGCAACTACGAACTGACACATATTGAGGAAGGTAATACATCACCGTGTTCAACCTGAATCCCCCAATTATAGCGCTGAAGAAAAAATTTGAGGACCTTTTATTGATGAATTCTAATTCATTTTGTTCCACGTGCACTTTAGTACAGTCAGTAATTCTCACTTCCAGAAATATTGGAATTAGGAGAATAATTTGGATGTATTGTATTGTATTGAATGACAAATTACACTGAAGCAGTATAAAATGTATAAAGTCATTGTTCACACAAAAATAAAATTCTTGTATGTTTTTGTTTCTATGTTTGTGCACTTTAACTGAATTAAAAAAAAATATATATATATATATATACTTAAATATACTTAATATGACTATTAAATAAGCAGTAAGAAAACTAAACCACGTATAGGACCTGCATTTAAAACCGTAACCTTGCATGTGCACGCGCTGCCAGTGGGTTGTTTTGAACTGGCCAATTATTAGGAGGCTTTGAAGGCGCGTTTAAGGATGACGTCAGAGTGGAGCACAAGGAGATCGCTCAGGTGAAAAGAGGCTGAGGTGGAAAATACGAGATGCTCGGGAGGAAGAGTCCGAGGATTCCGTAATTTCATCATTTCGGTTTGTCATCAGATTAAAACGTAGAGAAAATGATAGAAGATTAATCTCGCAGCCACTGATTACGACACACCGTGATCGGCATCCTTCGACAAAAACGACTGCGAATATGATGCACTCGCTGTTATCCAGCCATCTCTCCCTCTCGAGCTGGCGATGCTTTTGTCACACAGGCTGAGGGGAAATCAAGCGCATCCTTGATCCTTGGCCGGATTAGTTCACAAAAGAATCGCTGCTGGCGTTAGGTGATGTGATAACCTCAAAGACACCGAAAGGAAAGGACGCATCGTTTTTTGCGGGATGCTCTTGTGTAGTGAACGTCGCCACCATAGAAACCTGGTGGCTCTCACCGCTGATGGGGTGAAATAGGTTACGAAGAGGTCCTGACGGTGGACCGCAGTGCTATTTTTCATCCTGGAGGGTGTATGCCGTGATAATACATGTTAGTGAAAAATGCAAGGGGTGACGGTGACGGGAGAAGCGCCCACATTGAACGGGGGCGGAAGGGAGGAGGTAAGGCGTGAAGATGTTGGTAAATAAAACCATGAGTTTCTTCGCGTTCTGTTACATTTGTCTAAAGATGTAGAAATTGAAATGTGATTAGAAAAAAGAAAATATAATTGACATTTATGTGTTCTAATTTTGTCTTTGAATGTATTAACAGCCTAACAAAATGTTAAGAACTGGGTAGAAAAAAATAGATAAAATCTAAAAGAATATATATATATATATATATATATATATATATATATATATATATATACATACACACACACACACACACACATATATATATATATATATATATATATATATATATATATATATATATATTCTTTTAGATTTTATCTATTTTTTTCTACCCAGTTCTTAACATTTTGTTAGGCTGTTAATACATTCAAAGACAAAATTAGAGAGAAATAATAATAATAATAGTTTTAGCTATCTTGCCTGTAAGCAACAATGTGCAAGCATGAAAGGAAATTAATCAGATGCTTTTATTTATAGTGAAAGTGTGTGATTGCTATCCAATTTACTGATGCCAGAATAAAATGTTTGTTCTTTTTAATACACTATTCATTTACAGACTTCACACTAATTTCACACTATGTGACATAATCGAATAAAACTGGAACCTAAAATCCTTTAATTTTCACTTAAATTTTAAACAAATAATACAAGTCAAGAATATATGAAGGTATGTACTAAAAATACAATACAAAATCTAGATAACAGATGAGGTGTATCCACTCTCAGTGAACAATGATGCTTAACAAACACATTCAAGCAATTATTCATTACATGCAAATTATTTATATGACTCTTAATTGTTTAGTACTAAATGTAGTGTGATCAAGTTAAAGTTTTAACCTTTATTTTTATCTATTTTTTTGCCATCTTGGATTAAAATTGATACAGCAGAGAGTTAATCACATTGAGAAAATATTATTTGGAAATAATCGCTTACGTGAAATTATGCTTTGCATCAGCACTGCATTGTTTTGTCATTAAAGAATGTGTTATTTATGTCAGTTTGAGACTAACCAGTAAGGCATTTGACTTTGTTTCATCTGTATTGCAACTGCCTGTTTATTAAGGGGAGGGGCCTGTAACCTATCTATATGCTATGTTGCCATAGAAAGGATGAAAGCTAGTTGAAGAGAATGCTCCCCCATTATTTCCCTGTTTCTCTATTGTGTCAGATCTGTGATAGAAAGAATGATATCATGCATCTAATACAGAGAGGGTTGGCTATATAGGTTCCTATAGCTTTTTGCCTGTAGTTTTTACTGTTTTTTATTAAAAAAAGACAGTTTCAGAGAAACCAATCTGCTTTATTTACATGAAGAAAATATTTTAAAATGAAAAAACTATATCACCTTAAATATGTGCATTGAAAACTAGGCTTTCTTCGTGCTTAGATTTTCTCACTTTGACTTTTCCCACCTGGCTCACAAAACATTCTCTAAAATAACTGGAGGTCAGGGTCTCAGGGGGTGTCATATTTTCTGAATGGTTATTCATCCTTTATGTAGTTCATTAAAGAAAATCCAGTAATTAAAACATACACTTTTCTAACAGCACACACAGTGCCTTGCATGTCTTTAAATGCATTCTTTGACTGTTACAAGCCTCCTCTCGATTCTTTCTCTCACTCACACCCTCAGTTGCAGAGTTTACCCCCCGTATACTGTTACAGACCGATCAATAGACTGAGAGACAGTGGGGGAAGGGACGTTTTTGTAATCATTATTGAGTTTTCATAATGTTTGTGCTACATTGTCACTTACAAACGTATCTGTCCTTTTAGCTGCAACTATTTCTGTTTAGTGACAGCTTTCAGTTGTGTGTTGTTCAGCTGTTCTCTGCTTCATACAGAGCAGCGTGTCTTCCACTGAGTCTGGATGCTTTGTGGATAAACGCGTCTCATTGAGCACTCGCCTGGTCAGATAGAAATAGATGTGTATGCTGACAAGGCGATTAAGACTAAGAGGGCACTCAGATGTTCCTGTTTTAATGTATGACTTCATCTCTTTCTCCTCTACTACTTACCATTGTTAGTGTATCCACAAGCTTCTAACGCACAACTAGTTTCTCTTGTGAACTAGCTATCCACTGGTTAGTGTGCTCTGTAGCCCAACCATTGATGCATTTCACTCTCAATATCATTTGTTCAGACTGAATATTTTATGAGTGCAACGCCCTTTATCTCAAAATATTGCACTCATAAATAGAAATGAAAGGAGAGCCTTTACCAGGGATGGAAATTGTAAAGAATTTCCCCTTATTGATTCCTGTTCATTAATGATTTCGTGTCAGTCTTCACTGCTAGAAGATGAGATGATGCAATAATAAATATGTTGAAAACAATTCATGCAAACATTGTTTACACAAGCATTCAATCTTTACAATAGTTTAGAGGTGTCATAAATAAAATCCAATAATTTGCCTTAACAACATATTTAAAAATCAACATGAATGATGAACAAACAACAAAATAGGATAACATTCATTTATTTATATTATCATTTAAAAATTCTCCCAGTAGCTACATTTATTTAAGTCTCACAGTAGTTGTAAGGTGCAAGTTGTTAATCAGTAAAGCTCATTGCAGTTTTTCTTTTGGGAATCGCACATAAGAGGCAACCCTTCCAAAAGCTACTAACTAATATGGACATTTAAGATACCAATGTGCTCCCTGTAGGGCTCTAGTACTTTTTTTTCTGAAACTGTTGTGCGAGCAGATCATATAAAATATGTAAGAATAAGAGTTTTACCTGAATATGAATATGTTTCTTGGTTCCCAACACTATATGCACAACTAGCAAGTAAAGTGAGCAAAAGCATAGCCACTTGTTTTGTTGTCTTATCCTCTTTCCCAAGAGGGCAAATAATGAATTGACTCATACATAGTTGCAGGAAAACACACTTGGGCTTGATTGTATGATTCTGCCCATCAACCGATGCCTCTCATGTTGAAAGCAATCATGATCATATGACTGCAGACATTCTCGGGGCATTTAAATTATTTAACCTATTAGAGTGGCTATGAAATAGCAAGCTAACCTTTTCCACTATTTATACATAACTGCAATTTTGTTCAGTTGCCGTGTCCTCATCAGCCTCCAGTATTGGATCTTACTGAATTTCGTTCGCATCTCTTAGGAAACATGTTTTTGTAGTACCAACACTAGCTTCTCACCCTCCCACAATTGCACCTCTCTGAGATGCAGTGCAGTGAAATCATCTAGTCAATAATTAATTAATTTGTGATAATGGTGCATATTTTATAAAAATTTGTAAGAGTAATGATACTTTGTAATCCAACATTTACAGGCATATAAAACTATAGATAAAATAAATATGTATATATGAGAGTGTTACGTTTATGTAATATTAAGTATCATGGTTTAAGTTGCCATTATTAAAAACCTATGTAGATATTAGCTCATGCACATGGTCAAGCTCACCGCAGGCCCTAATGGATTCTATCTCTCCCATCCCAGTTTGCTCTCTTGTCCTTGTAAAAGGAACAATTAAACTCCTGCCAAGAGGAGCGCAGCCTCCATGCCACGCTTGGGCTGCAGCCTGCTTTTAGTGCTGCAGTTTCTCACAGCAAGGGCATTGCTCGTACTATTAGCTGATTTATGTGTGTAATGTGTATTAGAGAGTGTGTAAGTGATGTTGCTACAGACAGCAGGGAAATAGGATAAAGATAGGACAAGAAAAAAGAATATTGCAGACCAACCATATAAAATCATATATTTTTTAACGTGTTTCTGAGAAACTGATTGGTTAATTATTTTCTCCCCTCTTACTAGTTTGGAAACAGTTAATCTTTGCCCATATGGCCACAATACCGCAAGCCACCACTGGGGTCAGACTAGGCAGTAGAGATCCATATGCATTTAGTCGAGATCATGCACTCAGTGATGTTTAAAAGCTTCTAGACTTCCTCTCCACAGCCATACAGAGTGTTTTAAAAAGGAGACATGGTTTGTGTTACCAGCTGCCAGGAAATGTATTCAGCCCTCAGGAGAATGATCTATTACCGAGTTCTCTCTGCTGCATGTCAGAGTGGATATAGCAGACTGTGCTTCACTCAGCTGTGCATGTTGTAATACAATTGCAATATACTAGTTTGCTGAATCATGTAAAACATGGGTTAAAAATGGAGTCTGGGGACTCCCAGGAGGCTGCAAAGGAGTCTTAAGGGGTCTGTAGAAAAATATGGTTGAAAATAAATGTAAAAAATGCATTTAAAATGTAAAAGTAATAATATATGATGGGCATTCTGCTTTTTAAAGCTTGCTGTGAAAGCATGAGTTTATTATATTATTCTATTGGCAGCCATAGTTGTTTAACAGTAAGAAGGCAAAAATGAGTGCTCATCTCTCCTTTCTTGCAACATACACATTTATTTTTAAAGTTAGTTGTGTATCTTTCTAGGGAGTTTTGCCATTGATTAATCTAAAGCAAAGTGATTTTATTTTAGAACAATATTTGTTTTTGGAAAGTGCCATAAAAATGCATTTTAACTAAAATTGTTCTTACAGATAACATCACTTCAGTAGTGGGTAGAAAAAATACATATATAATTAGTTATTATTTTTATTATTTTATTATTATAGAATGGCAATGATAATTTTAAAAACAAATTTATTTATATGATTTTTATATTTTTCACACAGTAAAATCCTTTTTATATTTGTTATAGAAATGTTATCATTAATAATATCTTTATTATATTAATAGAACTAAAAAAATGTTTGCAGTGGCAGCGTTTCACAAAACCCTATGGCAACAAACAGCAGGCTTTGGCAGGGTGTGCTACTCTAACACACTTTGTCATATGGGAACGCCGCCCCTGCACATAAGAGATCATGTTTAGGCATCCTTGCCATAAAAAAGTTTAAAAACACTGTTTTACAATGTATCAAAAGTGTTTTCTGTCAGAACTAATTTGTACATTTTCTTTCTTTCCCTCCCGTTCTCCCCCAACCATCCACTCTCTGCCTTTTTTTTTTTGGCTTTGACATCTTCTCATTCCCATTCTGTCCAATACCCTCCAACCCATCTGTTACTGAACCCTGCCCCACTCAATTTCCTATCCATCTGCACAACCCTCTGTCCCACCTATAGCAGCGTCCTCTCAAGCAGTCCCTGAGTGGTTCACTGTGCAGAGAGTCCCACTGGAAGTGCCTGCTGCTCACCTTGCTCATGTACGGCTGCTTTGGCACGCTAGGCTGGTGCTCCCTATACCGCATCACCGTAATTACTTTTGATGACCAAGCCTACTTCTACAAGGGTAATGCCCGACTATACCATGACAGCCCATGTTCCAACGGCTATGTCTATATACCTGTAGCCTTCCTGGCCATGCTGTACATCGTCTACTTGGTGGGAGTGCTGGCACTGCTACTCTAAAACAGCTAACCTTGCTCAGGTGGAAATCAGTGCGGTGTATGACAGGATTCAGAGGTTGCAACAAGCCACACCCTGCATCTGGTGGAAGGCCATCAGCTACCATTACGTACGCCGTACCAGACAGGTGACACGGTACCGAAATGGAGACGCCTATACGACTACACAGGTTTACCATGAACGGGTCAACACGCACGCAGCAAGCTCCGAGTTTGATTACTCACGTCTCGGTGTCAAAGACGTTTCAAAAGAGCTGCAGGGCCTGTTGGAACATCCTGTCACTCGCTTGCGCTTCACCAAGTGCTTTAGCTTCGCCAGCGCCCGCGCGGAGACCGGCTACCTCACGCAGCGAGCACGCTTCTTCGGGGACAATGAGGGTCTGGATGATTACATGGAAGCACGGGAGGGCATGCACCTTAAAAACGTCGACTTTCGGGAACACATGCTGGCGTTCCCAGACCCTTCGCGACCTCCCTGGTACACCAGACGCTGGGTCTACTGGCTGGCCTCAGCTTTCCTGCTATCATGGCCTCTTCGTGTGATTGCCGAGTACCGTACTGCATACGTCCACTACCATGTCGAGAAACTGTTCGGCGAGAACGAGGACGCAAATGATAATGATAATACGGAGACAGGGAATTACTGTACAGGTTTGGAGCATGGCACTGGGGGTCCCACTCTGCGGATCAACACAGTGGATATGACTGAACTGGAATGGCACATTTGTTGTAACCAGCAGATGGTACCTAGCTACTCTGAGGCCTTGCTTATGGATTTGGATATGAATACAAACACACCCTTGTCGGTTGCAATGGCTGCACGCATGCGACGCAATTCTAGCTACTTCCTTCAGAGCTGCCCCAGGTGCCGGCGCTCAACAAGCAGCTCTTCGCTCCCTTCCTGGTTTAGAGGGAACATGGCTGCAGGGACAAACTCATTTCCCATTAGACCCGGCGGTAGGCTTTCCCTTAGTCGCAGTGGTTTCTCTCTCGGCCGGTTGCATACTGCAAGAAGCCGCCATCCCTGCCTGTTTCACTCGAGAAGCATCGGAGGTGGGATGGGCGGCCGTGTGGAGGACGGTGGTGGGGGTTTCCTTGGTCTTGGGTTTAGAGTGCCAGATGAGGAGAGGAGGGTGTGTTAGAGAGTGAGGGGCTAGAAGATGACGACGTCGAGGAGACAGGCCAGGAACAAGTGGAAGAGAGAGAGAACGGAGAGGCCAGGGAGGATGGGAGAGACAGGCCACCCACTTACCAAGATGCTCTGTACTTTCCTGTGTTAATCATTCACGGGGAAGAGAGCTGTCATGGGGGGCATGGCATTGACACAGGTTAAAAGAACCAATATGATGTAAAGAATGATTGAAGTGGCTTATGAAAAGTAGAGGCAGAATGCTATCTGGGTGCAAACAGGAGACAAGGAGACTGAGAAGTCGAGGAAGAGAGGGGAGCTTCACCAGAACCAGGATAGAAAAGTTGAAGAGACTGAATTTGTGTCTCTGTGTAACACTGAAAGACAACTCTGAATTTGTTCATGAATGTGTTGAATGTTGTAGGGATTGAAATGAAAAAATGGTCACGTCATATCCATGTCGACTGACAGACTGACCCTAAATATATATATGTAGTACATACCTAGTAGAAAATACTGATAGGCATGGAACATCAGTGTCCTATATCGATCTTAATGTCCTATTATTGAAATCTCTGGCATATCATGTCCATAACAAACTAAACGATCAGCGTGTCCTCCTTTTGACCATGGGAGTAATGTACTTTACATGAAAAACTTGGTGTCTGCAACCTGCTTTTAACATTGCAAAGCAGTTTTTGCAACTCCACATTAATGTGAAAAAGCCCATGCTGGTGTAGTTTCGTAAGTCCATGCGTCAAAAACATAAAAGTATCTAGTGGAAAAAGAGACTGAGATGAGAACTGCATTAACTGAAGTTCTAAATAGTCTTTATAAAGAAGCAAAAATCACAATTCAGATTTATTGCTAAGGTAGAGGTGAAGAAAACTAAATTAAATGGTCCTCAGGGGGTAAAGTAAAAATAAAAAATAAAAAATTGAATACTAATAGACCTAATTCAAAGGAATGGTAAAAGATCAAAGAGTGAATGTAGGCTGGTGAATTGTAATCCCTCACTGTTGAAACTGTGCTTTAATTCACTGTCCTGGCCAATGACTTCTTTTAATCTCTTGTTCTTTTTAATTGCCTGTTAGAAGCACAGTGCTTATGACTTTACTTATCTCTGCCTTGGAGGTTTCTTATGTCAGCCTCATGTCTACTGCAGCCAATTGAAAGTATATCTGTTCAGTAACTCAATGTATTCCTTTTTATTCTCCTTCATCTATCATGATGGGGACTTTCCATTGACTTCTATTGTTTTTATATATGTAATTATATTTTCTATCCCCTACCCTTACACCTAACCCTCACAGAAATGATTTTCATTTACATAATTTAGTATGTTTATAAAACCATTGATTTCAGGTTTTTGGGACATCCATCCATCCATTTGTAGGCCTCCATATTCCTTCCTTCCTAGACTTTTAGAATGTTTAAAAAGTTATTGGGTGAAGCTTGTTTCAGTTGAATACAACTATTGGTAATAGATAAAATAGACAACACAAGATAGTAACACAAGATGGGCACAAAGTAGTGCAACAGTCAACCATCCCATGTAGTCACATCCTTGATTAGAACAGCAAACAAGCATACTGTAAAAATCTAAGTGTAGTTCAGTAAAAGCACAAAGTGTCACCTACTTTATAAACAGTGCAGGGTTTGAGTTAAAATAAGATGTCCTTGGAATCACGGAAGGAACGAATGTATAAACACAGCCCTGCACTAGGATATTAATAATAATAAAAAAAGGTTAAGTCCAAAGCACACATCAAGAGCATCCCTCTATTGTTTGTAGGATTTCTACTAATCAAGTTATTGCTAAACCTTCGAAAAGCACTAGCATATCTTTCAGCGATGAGGAATCGATTACAGGGGCCATGATTATGATGCTCTTATTAATAAAGTCAAACCATTAACAATGTGTTCATTGAGTGCTTTATTATTATTATTATTATGTATTCATTTTTTACTTATGTAACTTGCAGGTACAGATGAACAACACAGAAGATAATATATAAAAAGATGTCCTTAATCATATGTGTGTAATATTAACTTATATTGTCATAGTACAGTGTTCAGATGTTTAATAGAGTTTTGATAGAACCTGAAAGTCATAGATGCTTCATTTGACTTTGAATGATCCTTTAGTATTAATTAATAATGCTGTGAAATTCTGGATTTAGTCTCAGAGTTGTTTTTAGGGTTGGATCAATGCAGACTTGGCAAACACTCTTGTTGGAGACGTGCTCAACAGTGTTTGATGAACAGTGAAACTGATATATATATGTTTGTGTGTGTGTGTATATATATATATATATATATATATATATATTATTTGATATCATAAACACTGGATTTTCACTGTGGGTGAGCAAATGTCTTGCTTAACGTGGCTAAGCAGTGATCTCGGCACGTGCTACACTACCCGGGCTCAAATCACATATGTTTGACCAATGGCTCCACCTAGTGGTGATTTTTATAAAATAACCTTGGGCGTTTTAAGGATAAAATGGTGTAAAACCAAATAGGTCTAAATGATATCATAATTGCTTGTAAACTTACTACTTAACTGCATGGAATGTTGTGAATATTGCAGGGAATAACCTTGCAAGGCATGATATCCTCTCTTCCTCTCCCTCTCTCTGTTCATAATCTGTGTTGAAGGACAGGGCAGCACTTGCCTCATTGCTGCTGACAAATAATAGAGGAAGTCAGTGACTGAGTGCTGCATAAAAGGACATTAACAGTACCTGGTAAGTCAAACATCTAAACTGTGCATTCAACAAATATTCAAACCTTTCCAGAGCAGAATGACATCATTCAATTATGGACTGAAATTTGAAATATGTACATAGCAGGATGGCTCTATTAATGCCTGATTCTGGAAAATTGAATTCTAATACAATGGAATCTGGTTGCTAATAGTGTAAAGTCGTAAATTTCCAATTAACACTGCATTCCACTGCCATTGGTACCTTTGTTTATTTGATTTCATTGTTGAATAAGTCTTATATAAGATATGAGAAGTGAAGTAACTGGTGCTGTGATAAGCTTTTCCCTAAGCAGCTTATTACCTCCCTTGAGCCTGATGATTCAGACTAGTGCTGCCATCAGAGATTTAGGTCACAGAGACAACAGCATGTTGTAATGACAATGATGTGAACCACCTATTCAGATACCCATTTCCTTATAAATAATGTGGATTGCATTTAAATATCTAATAATAGTTAAAAATAACCTAAAAATAACTTTTTATGCAATTATGCCACACATTTTATGCAATTATGCACCATGTCACATCTCAGATGACCTCAAACTGATTTTTTGAGCATGACAAAAGAGTGGCTTCCACAGTCACCACATCTCAGGAGCACTATTGGGATGTGGTGGAACGGGAGATTTGCATCATTGATGTGCAGCTGAAAAATCTGCAGCAACTGTCTGATGCCATCATGTCAATATGGACCAAAATGACGAATGTATCTAGCCCCTAGTTGGATCTATGCCACAATGAATTAAGGCAGATCTGAAGGCAAAAAGGGGTCCAACCCGGTGCCTAATAAAGTGGCCGGTGTGTGCAGTTGAAAAATACAGTTCATCGAACATCTTGACCTTTTATGATGTGTGACACATAACAGAGCCCACCATTAAAAAGCTTATATTAAACAGTAAAACATTTATAAAACACATATTATTGGCATTGAAAACATAGGACATATTAAATACATTTGTCCTGTGGGCATAGTTCAGCCTTTCAGCTTCAAACTGCCTTGATTATGCAGCTGTTTTATTGTGTGCTCTTGTTCATCCAACAGTCATATCAAAATATGGTATTCACAAAAATGATGTTATTTACATTAATAATTCACAAAATAATGAAATAACATATTAATGTTATAATTTTACAAGGGTTTTGAAATAGATTAAAAATAATAATTATCAAACAAACATGATTTGACTCCAAATAGTTATTAAAATATACAGTAGTCCTATATATAGGCTGTCAATATTAATGTCCATTATACCTTTCTAACTGGTTGATGCAATCCAGCTGGACTTGGTGTGGAGCAGCTGTCGAGTGAAGAACAACAGGATGTCGAAGGACCAGTTGGACTCAGTGGTGAGCCACGCGGAGGGCTTGCTCTCATTGGCCGTTCAGCTGCATGCACAGTGTCAGGAGGAGAGCACGCAGATGGATGCTCTAGCCGTGCAGCTGAGAGAGGAGAGCCAGAGTCTTCTTAGCCAAAGCGACGTGCTTCAACGGGACATGGCTGAGATGTGCAAAGCACTGGAAACTCTGATAGACACTAAGGTGGCCTTTGAAGCCAAAGAGAGACAGGCTCGCAAACTAAGCAAGCAGCTCTGAAACACAGTGGAGAGCTTACCACTTAAATTCAATGAAATTTGCATTGACAGAAAAAAAATAGCGGTCTCCTAGTTCACATCATCAAATTTGATGTGAAATGTATTTTCTTTTTATTAATTAAAATCTAATCCTGAAACAACAACAAGCACTCAACCAATAGTGTGAGTTTGGGGCGGGACTATCTGTTTGCTCATCCAATGGCTGATGGGGAAGTGTTTGGCAAACCTTTTTGAAAACCATCCTGATTTCTTCTGGTACTGGGGCAGAATTTCCACACTTCAGCTTTAAATGTTAGATTCGTACCATCAGTTATTGGCGTAGTTTTCTTTTAATCCTCTAAACAATCCACAGCACACATTTGTAAAGATAAGATAAGAGTGTATATAAGCCATTATGAATTTATCCTGGTGTATATGTCCAAACACATGGTCTAAGACATGATTATTGTCTCTCTGGACATATTTTAAAACAGTGTATATTATTGTAGCTATCATACATCAAAAAAACTGTTTATGTGAATAATTAAAAACTTAATTACTTAAAACTTATTACTATTAGGTATTTCATAACTGCTTGTGGTCCCATCTGAGTGTATACACTAAAAACTACATGATAAGCTCATGTTATAGGAATAGAACAGCTTATTTATCTCTGTCGGGATGGGCGATGGAGAAAGGGCTCCGTCTCAGCACGGCTAAATTCATCATCACCCCAAACCTTCAACCTTGAGCTCTGGCGTCTCTGCATGACCACCACAGCCGTTATTAACACCCAGAAGAAGAAGCTTACCCACATAGATCTCTACAGAAGGAAGAAACAGAAGGGGTGGGTGCTCAAGAAACAGAACATATTCAATTCTACTGTATTTATCAATACAAAGAAATACTGATTTGGTGTGCATAAAGAAACACTAAGAGCACTAAGAGCTTTAAGCACACATACTGACACCAGCTGGTGTGGAGACAGCATCGTGCAAAAGCTTTCAGTTGCAGGGCCATCGCAGAAACACTCTATTCCATTTATTATATTATGTGTTAATGTGGGTTAGCGAGGCTCATGTGTTTTTAAGATAGCAACCACTGTGAGAGGTTGATGGTCTTATGAAGAATAACCAAACCAAAGTACTGACCTCAGTACTGTACAGTCCTGTGTAGAACTGATTTCCGGTGTATGGATGGGCCCAAGTTTTATTCTCTGCATCTTCACAACTAAAACAAAAACATTTCCAGCAGTGCATTTTTAACTTTGTATGGAGCCCCTAAACGGATATGGTAATGGAGAAAAAATGAGGATAAATTATATTTCAAAACAAAACTTTTGTGATGGAAAAACTATTTCAAAGCAGTTTTATGGGGGAACAAAATACTATTGTATGAGGATGTAAAAGTAGTACTAAAAAGCATAAAAGTACTGAAATATAATTTTTTTTCGAAATGTCTTGTAGGGGCTCTACTTTTTTAACCACAGCAACTGGGAACTATGAGACGCATTGTTGGCTCTGTAATCTCACATCTTCTATAACTCTGTAGAGAATATGGTTCTTAAGTGCACCAAATTCACAGATGCAGAATGCCATACACAATAGAAAGCAGATGAAATCACCTTGTAATAGAGGGAGTGTTGTGAAGGACAGAGAAACAAAGGCTGTCTCGACCGATCTTGAGAATACATCCTGATACCATGAGAACAAACAGAAGAAGACCACAGACTCCCAGAGAAGTGTTGAGAGAAACAGTCCCCCTGCATATACATGCCGGACAAAAACAAAAAATGTTCATTTGACTGTTAAGTTCCATCTGCATGAATAAAAGAAAGTGGAATGTGAAACATCTAAAAGAAATATGGAAATATACATTCACCTTCTCACATCCTCATCTACACAGCTGGCATAGATCCAGTATAGAATAAGGGAAAAGCAGTAAATAGCCATGCACACAGAAATGGCAGACACGAAATAGCAGACTGAAGGAGAACTGGAGCCTTCCACGGTCAGAGCCTGGCCAGATGCATTATAATGAACACTTCCATAGAGGATGCACCGTCCATCAAAGTGGCCCTAAGAAGACAATCACCAAAAATCATCCAGATTTACATATGGTAAATATAAGGAGAAACAACAGCAAGAGACATCTGGGATCATTTTCTTACTTAAGATTTGTATTTCTCTGTGACATGCAGAGATATAAGGAAAGTGCTGCTAAGTGCTATTGTCTATGTATCATATGACTCTAATAAGCCATAATATGGTGCGAGAGGCCGGCTGATCACATGCTGATTACATTTTAGACCTCAAGAGGGGTCTGACCTGGGATAAGCAACATAACATTTCATTTTTTTATTGCACTTTTTTTCTTTTCTACACATATTTAAAAATAATCATGAATAAAAACAGATTTAGCCTATCATTGAAAATGACTTGAAAACCAATTAATTTCCCCCAAGAAGTAAGAAATAAGCTGACCACTTCAATAAACATACTAACATGTTGTATGATCATACATTAATTTACATGTTAATATCAAACTGAATGGTTTCTAACAAAAATAATGCCTCAAATGCCCCATAAATATGCACACACAATTTTGTTACAATCATCTTGATACTTAAAACTCTGAACTAAGTTCATAGAGAAACATTTCTCTAGAGGCATTATTTTGCTTTTAGTTTTCTTAACAATAAATCATTTTACCATTTCACTGCTCACAAAATAGCTATGATCAGACATTGTAGAGATGGTTAGTTAGTGTTACCTGAGTGAGTGTCATCCAGGCAGCAGCTATCACCCCGCAGATGAAACACCCAGCGTAAAGGACAAGCTCCAGAACTAGCAGCCATGGCAGTCCCATCATGAACATGCTCTCACGGCTTGTCCTGTCCTCATGACAATGTTGCTTTTCAGAAAATGTTTAGACAATTGGCTAGAGAATTTCACAGCATTGCTCTTAGGTATAATAAAAGACTGCATTCAGATCAAGCCAGAAAAACATTTCAGCCAGACTGAAACATATGCATTGCATCTTTTTCTAAATATCAGATATATCAATATCTGCTTATGACGGGCCAGTTGTCGATATTATATGAAAGCATTAAACAGGCATTAAGATCTGATCTCAAATAATTTCAACACTTCCATAGATAAAAAGATTCCCAAATAGAATTATATAATAACAAAACACAGTTCATTTTTAAAAACTAATACTTTAACGGCAAGTGCTCTGAGTGAGGTCCTTAAGCATAAATGTGAATTAGCTGCATCTCCATGTGTGTGACCATCTTTACACTAATGATAGTAACAGAAGATTTGCTGTTTATTAGAGTCATATTAAAGTTACTTAATAGCTGAAAAGTGGGCTGTGACAACAACTATAGCAGTGAAAACAACTCACAGTGCTCCAGACTTAAAGGGATAGTTAAAAACTATCATCTTTTACTCACCTTCAAGTTGTCCCAAATATGTATGAATTTCATTCTTTGGAAAACAAAATAAGATATTTTGAAGACCTGGATGTGGATAACCAAAATGTTTGGTCCCTAGTGACTTCTTCTCCATACATGTAAATGGGGACTCTTTAGTTATATATTTTTTTTTGTGTTCAGCATAAGAAAGTGATTCATACAGGTTTGGAACAGCTTGAGAGTGAGTAAACAGAACATTTATTTTTTTGGGTGAACTATCCCTTTAATTCTTCATTCTCCAAACCAATAATGGCGATAAATACCAGTGTTGCCTATTTTGAGGATTTTGTCAAATTTATTTACTTTCTCATTGTAGCTGTGACTTTTATTTTATTTTATTTATTTTTTTGGTGAAAAGGAGCTATTTTAGCTATATTTAAATAAAGCTAGCGATTCTTTGGAGATTTTTTATATTTTACTTGGTCACACCCTGCTGTAGGCCGTGACCGCTCACGTTTGCTCTCAATCATGCCAATGAGTCTGGACAGTGAACACACCAGTACTCCACGCCTGCCATGATGCACACCACAATTTCATTTATATCAGGACACCAACTACTCAGTGCATGAACATCTTATTTTAACCAAGGACACAAAAGTTATACCCCAATTTATGCCAAGTCATGTCAACCAGACACTGAGAGACACAGTGCATCGCCGTGCCTTGTGTGCTGGGATGCAGTATTTTGCACTTACTTTGTAATAGAGTGTGTTGACTGAAATACGTTTGTATGATCAAAGTTTTTGTTTTAGGAGAATCATAATATCTATTATCTGTTGTATTTGAGCAGGACAGGGATGCATTTTGGTGACACAAAAAACTAATTCCCAACATTACATGTCTTTTATGTCTTTCCATCATTTCGATCATGTTAAGCATTTCCTAATTTTGTAAAATACATACATGAAAAACCCAAATGTCATATTTTACTGAAAATTGTGTGGAAGTGTTTTTAAGACCCTAAACTGACCATTTGTTGTAAGCAGTTTTGTTGAAGATAAATAATATTTTGTTTCGGCAGTTGATGGGATGTTTATTCCTGGTGGAAACATGATGATGGGAACCAGTGCTGCTGATGGGAGAGATGGGGAATCACCAACACCACCTGTGACACTCCAGCCATTCAAGATTGACAAATATCCTGTCACCAACTCTGACTTTAGGTACTCGGAAACCTAAACCTACTGTCATCCTAATGATTGTGTATCTTCTTACTTGCCTGATACAGCTGCTTCTGTTTATTCCAGGGAATTTGTCAGACAACAGAAGCTGAAAAGTTCGGTTGGAGATTTGTGTTCCAGGATTTTGTGTCAGATGAACTGAAAAATAAGATCACTCAGATAATTGAGGTATGAACCCAAAGCAGGAGCATAAAGAAACAAAATCTACTGGGCATCTGGCCTAAATTGAAGGTCTATTTCTAGTGTCTTGTTTCAGCAGCCATTACTCCAGTCTTCTGTGTCACATGATCCTTCAGAAATCTGATTTGGTGCTCAAGAAGCATTTCTAATTATTATCAATGTGATACTTTTTTTCAGGATTATGTGATGAATAGGAAGTTCAAAACATCAGCATTTATTGGAAATAAAAATATTTTGCAGCATTATAAGTTTCTTTACTATAACTCTTGATTGGTTTAATGCTTTCTTACTGAATAAAATTAATTAATTTCTTACTGATTTTAAACTTTTGAGCAGCAGTGTAACTCTCTTAATATTGTTCTAAACTTGGAGTTTAGAATAATATCCCACTTTGTTCCAGGACTATATGACATTCTGGGTAATGTGTGAGAGTGGACCTCCTCACGGTTTCCTGGTGCTCAGATCATGTACATCCTGCGCCAAGCATCCTGGATTGACACAGCCGATGGCTCAGCCAATCACAGAGCTCGTGTCACCACTAGGTCAGTCATACTCCATCCTGTTACAATCATATTATTCAAAGTCATCTTGTTTTAGGCTATTATTTATTATATAGCTGCTTTTTGTAACATTGCCATTTGACCCCAAATTGGTCAGTCATTTCTGAAGCTGTTGTCCAAAGCAGCTTATGAGAATATGATAAATAAAAATGTGTGTTTTTATATTCTGTCATGCAGGACGTCAGTGTTACATCTGCCTTTTTACACAAAATACTGTGAAATGAGTTTGTTTTAGCCTATCTTTATGGTCATTAAAGTTATTTAGTTACACATTTAAAAAAATTGCATCATATATTCAAAACTGAATAAAAATTTATTGGATAATATTGGATTAAATAATAGTACACATATTAAATAGTTCAGGTCTCAGTTGTAGTTTTTTTAATTGAAAAGGAAATAAAAGCCCCCTGAAAAAAATGTACTTATCATTTCCTTGTCACTATGTAAATAAGGAGGGAAATATACTGTCGTAGTAGTAGTAGAGGTGTATTTTTGGACCGTTATCAACATGTTCTTGAGGTAAATTGTGGTATCTGCTAGTAAATGGAGGTGATGTAGCCTCACCAAGTCCTGGGTAGCGCATCCATCTCCTCAGCTGCAATAGAGAGCAGAATGACTTTTGGAGTGTTCTCAAATAAAGCTGCTCTGTTCTGAGTTTGCCCTTTCTTCACCCAGTGGCCATAGATCCTAAAGGCACATGCGTCGATCATCTTGCGTAGAGGTTTGATGGCATACGGGTCGCTGCGGATCACTTCCTTGGTGACAGGTTTGGCACGACGATAGTTGCAGTAGATACGCATGGCAGCAAGAACGGTCATAGCAATAACCTGCAGGATGACAATGGTGTATGGTGAAACTCAAAGGCTTGAAATCTAGGACTTCTTAACAATGTCGTCTCTAGAACATCTGCTCTTTACCTTGAATTTCCTGTAAGGGCTGAAATCACGAACTTCTGTAACCACATACTGCTGGAAGAATGGGTGATTGAGAGCTTCTGTGGCTGTATAACGACTTTGCGGGTCCACAACTAATAACCTGGAAATCTACTAGGAAGAAAACAAGGTGACTTTGGAAAGGCATTTTCATAACTACTTTTAAAACTGGTTCAAGACGAACTCGGCAAGACAAACAGGACCTCAACCAACACGCACCAAGTCTTTGACAGTGTCCGAGCGGTCATCCCACTCCGGAGAGCTGAATTCATATTGTCCTGCAAGAATCATTCGAAGCATTAGCATTTGTTTCCTGTGCCAGAAAGGTGGCGATCCAGCCAGAAGAGTGTAGAAGATCACTCCTGCGCTCCACCTGCAGACAGAAGGTTATATAACATCACATTTATATACTAAACATTCTAGTTTGCCATAATCATTTCATATTCTTCTGGTTCACTTTCACTGCCAGGAAGTTTATTTGGTTGGTTTATTTGACTGTTAATGCAATATATTTTCTAAACCATGTTAATTTGCAGTAGTATGAGTTGTGGGGCTGCTGTATGCTTATTTAAATAATAAGAGTGATGGTGATGCATACCAGTTTTGATGTTGTTAACTAAAATTATAAAATGAATAGTTAAAAAAATCTGTTTTTAACTTAAAACCGTTGCTTCTAATTTAAATACAAGTCAGATACAGTTCTAAATAAACAAGTCAGAGGATTTTGATGTGAGAAGACAATGAAGAATGGACTTTTAAACTGGAGAAAATGTTATTACGAACAATGGGCTCATATTTTGGCAAGCAAGGTCTGTTTAAATCTAAAACACCTTAATGATTTATTGTGTTTTAAAAAACATGCAGGTTTTTGCTGCACAAGATGTTAAATGATAAACTGGATTGATAATGATAATGCCGGCACCCATTCACTGCAGAGGATTCAATCAATGTTAAGTAAGTGATTTAATGCTATATTTCTCCAAATCTGTTCTGATTTTGCTCACCTACATCTTGGATGGCCTGAGAGTGAGTAAGCTTTAAGCAGATTCATTTTTGGGTTAACTTATCCTTGAAAAAGCATTTAGTTGATAAAGCTGAAATTAAAGAATTAAAAATTCTAAAAATAATTAAAAATAATTATTCAATGAAATATCAATTTTAGCAACAAACTGAAATAAAATAATTTAAAATTGCTATACTAAAAGCACTTCATTTGAAAATGAAACAAAAATCTATTAAATCTGTATAGAAGTATAAAAATTAAAATAAAATTGACATAAGCACATAAAATCACTACAACCCAAAATTGCAATAAAATGGGAAATATAACAATAAACTCTAATTAAAATATTAATACATTCTTAATATAAATAAAAGTAAAATAACACTGATGCATAGTTATTTTATGTGCTTACAGGTCAACAGCAGGTCCATAGCCAGCACTGTTGGGATCCATGGAGCACTCAATGATTTCTGGAGCCAAGTAACCTGGTGTCCCGCAAACCTCTAGGGGTGAAACAGAGGCAGTTTCTTCTAAACTACATCATCTGCAAGCATTACTTCCTAAAGCTTATATTTAAAGGTGTTCATGAGAACTCACCATTCAGTCTTTGTCCGGGCTCAATCTGGATTGAGAAGCCAAAGTCAGTGAGTTTGATATTCACATCATCATCTAACAGAATGTTCTCTGGTTTCAGGTCACGGTGGACTATACTGTGGGTGTGAAGATACTCAACCACCTCCAGAAGAGCTCGCATTATCTTTCTATCAAAGAGCAAGAAAAGAGACAGCAGACAGTCAAGATGTTACCTTAAATATTGATACAGCAGCAGCAATGAATGGGTTCGAATTGCTTTATAAATACATTTCACTGATTAACTTTATCCTTTAAATATGAGATCTATATGCGAAAAAACAAGTGAAAATAATGTACACTACCAAATGTTTGGCGTCATAATTCTTTTTTTCAAAGTTTTTAAAAGAAGTCTGTTAAAACTTTTTAAATGATAACATATGAGGGAATTCATAAAAGTAGAAAGAGCGCTGTATTTATGAGCATGGCAGTGTGCCATGACCAAACTTTAAACCCATCAACACTCAAAATGCCCTGTTGTTGTTGGCAACAACTTAAACGGTTTGATTATATAATCGCCTCCTCAGCATAGGGTTTGTTTCACGCAGTTTAAATATAATCAGGAGCATAAAAGATTCATATCAGCGTGTCATATTACCGTGTCTCTTTCTCACTTAGTGTGACTTTTTCTGTGAGGTAATCAAAGAGTTCGCCTCTCTTCATCCTGTTAAAAGAACATTCATCTTTAAACATGAACTAATACATTTTAAAAATTTAAAGATAAGCAATACCGTTAATCTGGTGATGTAAAATGGGCACATTACAGACGGACAATTTGTAATCACAGAAATTGTAAGTTTCAAAAGAAGGAATCTGGAGGGATTTTGTGCATATGTTTGTATTGAGAGTCAGGCTTGGGCAGACACTTGGCATCTTGGCAATGAGCCACATTGTGGGCTCTTAGAAAAGCCAGTGTCTTATCTGTCAACCAACCGCTAATTTCCACAGGGAATATCTAGAAATCTGAATAGAAAGCTAAATTACAAACAAAACAACGGTGAAAGTGAGCTACCAGGGGAAATGAGGATGAAATTATTATTTATTTTTTTCTGGGCTAAATGTGAGCGGTTTGCATGTGCAGCCACAATTAAATAGTTTTGAGGGTGTTTGTTAAACGTTTTCTCAAGTCTATGTGGCCACTAGCAATAGTGATGCACAGACATGAGGACCGTGTGCCATGAAAGGAAGAGAGAAGCCATACTTACAGATCAAATACCAAAAAGAAGAAGGCCTTTGATTCAAAACAATCCTTCAGTTGAACTATAAGAGAAAAAAAGACATCTCATTTGTTGTTGTTGTTGTTGCAGAAACACCATAGCATTATAAAAATTGCACAATTGTATATTTTGTAGTACATGTGCAGTATTGTGAAAGGGATCAAGACTAGCAGTGGAAGGTCATACTTATGTTTTTTTGTCCACACACTTTTCGAAGAATGTCGATCTCTTTCACAGTGGCCTGCTGGATTTCTTGTATCTCTTCAGATGTCATTTTGTCTGACGGTGTGATGTCTATGATCTTTACAGCACATTCCTGGCCAGTCCGTTTGTCCACACATCGGCGAACTACACTGCTCACACCTCTGGCAGAGAAGACATCGAGTCATTTTGATCATAGAATTTTATTTTTATTGTTTTTTATTTTATGTAGTCTGACTAAACTCTTAAGGATTTACTTTTTCCAGAGACAAACCTCATCAAGATATTTGACACTTACCGTCCTAATATCTCCTTTGGGTCATATTTGTCGTAAAATTCTTGACAAATATGTCAAGAATTCTCCTCTTTTGGAGAGGAGAATTCTTCCTCTTTTGTCATCCTTATCTTCCTCTTTTGTCATCCTTATCCAGTGATGTAGGCTACTTCAAATTCCTTTTCCTTTTAAAGTTGATCACATACACACAAACACAGGCAGTGTTACTGTCACATTTTCGTTTCTATTCATTTTCTGTATTTTATTATTACCGTTAAGTGCCACTAGGGGCGCTGTAGCTTAAGAGTGAGCTTCGTATGCAGAGAAGAGGTTAATACAGAAGAAGAAGCGATCTCTCTAGAGAAAGAAGCGATCTCTCAAGAGAAAGAAAGATGCATGACTAAAGTGTGGTCATTAAGCTAATAAGAGAAATAAGATAAACAAAAAGAAGAAGAAAAAGACTTAAACTAATTCCTCTCTCGGTACTCAGCCAACGAGGTATGTTTTGTATGTTGTATTTGTCAAAATAGTTTTATCTGTTAGATTTCTTTCTTTAAGTTAATTATTGTTTGTTCTGTGCTTTTAGTTTTCACGGTGTGTTTATGATCCTGACTAAGCTGGATTCAATAAATCCATCAGTATGAGAAAGCCACTTGTGTCTGTTTGGTACCTGGAGGAATTACAGTGAAAACTCGGTCTGATCTGCATGCGGGTGGAGGCGAGGCGGCATGATCAAAGGAGCAGCAGTCTTGCCACAGCGTGATCGGCACGTGAACAGAGCGGGGAGCGCGCACGGGACCAAAGCACACGATTTGAAGAGCAACACTTTAAGATAAGACCATAAGATGTGTGGACACTCATAAGTTAAGGGTTTGTCTAAACAAGGAAAACAAAACACAAGTTTATGGTTGATTAATCAAACTGTGAAAAGTGAAAGTAACGTTTTGCTATTCCTAGTTTTGTTTTATTAAGCCACAGTGTAAGTTCTAAAGCACCTAAGTTTAAGCATCAGTACTTTTGTTTTATTGGGCTATTTGTAAAATTCTGTATTTTATGTGAACAGTTTAAATGTGAATAACTCTTATTTGAATACGTTTTGGGTATATTTAAGTTGACAGTAATTTAAGTTACATTCATATTACTGCATTAAGATTCAGTGTTACATTTTTATTTTATTCTGCCTTTATATTTTAACTGCCTGCAGTACAGGGGTGACTTTTAGTTAACGTAAAGATTTTGCTGTTTAGTGACAAGTGACAAGACGTTAAAATGACTGATCCAAATACACCACTAAATAGTGCAGAACCCCAGATGCAGTCTGAAGAAACCCAATGTACTGATATTAGTGAGCAGCAAGAATCAGTACAACTTAGAAGAAGTCAGAGAGTGAAAACACTCACAGAAAAGGGAAGAGAAATGCAGGATGAGAGGATTAAAGGACTCCAGCAAAGATTTAACTACAACTATGAAAAGTGGAGAACACGTGCAAAAGCATCCAAGTTACCCCTCTCTCAAACAGAATCCTTGAATAAAGACATACTTGAAGATATTATTGGTGATGTTAGAGGTCTTTGTGCAGATGTCACAAAAGTTTATGAAGAGTTACGTAAGCTCACCCCACCGGATCAGGAGTCACGTCGCAGAGTAGATCTGTGTGTGGAGATCTCAGGTTTCCTCGTGAATAAAGCAACCAGCCGATTGGAAGGAAAAGAGGAACAAGATTGGCCAGAAGCAGGCTCCCTCTTTCAAACTGTAAGCAATAAGTCAAGCTCCTTCAACACCACTAAGAACTCAAATGAGCATTCACATAGATCCTCTATAAAACGTCAAGAAGCCGCAGCAGAAGCAGCAGCGAGTCAAGCTGTTCTCAAAATATTAGAAGAACAAGAAACGGAACAGCAAGAGATAGAAAGACTAGAAGCTGAAGTCAGGAAAAAAGCAGTAGAACAAGAAACATTGATTAGACAAAAGCGCTTAGAAAGAGAGACAGAAGAAATTAGATTAAGAATGCAGAGAGAAGCAGAAGAAGCAAAGTTTAAGGCTCAACAAGAAGCAGAGTATGCAGCTCTGCAGAGAACACTTGATGAAAAGAAAAGAAAAGTACTGCACCTGGAAAAGGTCAAAGATCTAAAGGCAGCACAAGCAAAGATGCAGGTTTATGACCAAATGAGTGCAGTAGAAGCGCAAAAGATTGATGTAACAAAGATTAACACAGAAATGAAAGACGCTGAACATGTAAGCTTCCCATCTCTGCTTAAACAAGTTATACCCCAAGCTGCAGCCACTCCTACAAGTGATGGTACATCAGATCTTGTTAAAGTGCTAGCAAGTGCACTAAGTACTAGCCGTATCCCTGTTCCTGAACCTACTGTGTTTTCTGGGGATTCCTTAAGTTACAGTGACTGGAAGCTGTCATTTAAAACGCTGATAGACCAAAAAAATATCCCAGACAAGGAGAAAATATTCTACCTTCGGAGATATGTGAGTGGACCGGCTAAGAGAGCGGTTGAAGGATACTTCCTGCTTGGAACCGAATCTGCATATGCTGCTGCCTGGAAGATTCTGGATGAAAGATATGGAAATCCATTCACAATCGCGAAAGCCTTTAGAGACAAACTGCATGCATGGCCCAAAATTACCTCAAGAGACAGTTTCGAACTAAGAGACTTTGCAGATTTCTTGCGCAGTTGTGAAGCGGCTACAGCTCACATCAAGTCATTAGAGATCTTGAATGACTGCAATGAGAACCAAAAGATACTTTCCAAACTTCCAGACTGGCTTGCTGCCAGTTGGAACCGCAAGGTTATTGAAATTGAAGAACAAACAAATCAGTTTCCCACTTTCAGCCAGTTTGTTGAGTTTCTATCGAGAGAAGCCAAGATAGCCTGTAATCCTGTTACATCTTTACAGTCACTTAAACAATGTGAGCCTAACAAATCAGACAAACCGAAGCTTACAAAACAGAAAGAAATTGGAGTTAAAACACTGATGACGACTTCACAAGAAAAGATACAACTGGTATGTGTATTCTGTAAGAAACCTAAGCACAGTTTACACAAATGCAGAAGTTTTCTGGAAAAGGCTGTGTCAGACAGAGTCAGCTTTATTAAGTCAGAAAGGCTATGTTTTGGTTGTCTCAAACCAGGCCATCATTCGAAGAGCTGTACCAACCGCAATATTTGTGAAAGGTGCAGTAAAGGGCATCCGACTTGTCTTCATGAAGATAGAGTTAAGGACAAAGGAGAACAAAGGCAACCAATAGCTAATCCAAATCCAAGCAACGAAAGGTCAAGTCAAAGCGACCGAGTTCAAGAACAAGTTACAGCCATGGCTACGACTAACCGAGTCGCAAGTCAAGAAAATAACACACAGACAGCTGCAATCATTCCTGTGTGGCTTTCATCTTCCACAAAACACAAAGAAGTTCTTGTGTATGCTTTACTGGATTCGCAAAGCGATACAACCTTTGTTCTCAGTGAAGTTGCAAAGTTACTAGAGACAAACCAAGAACCTGTTAAACTAGAACTGTCTACTATGTCTTCCCAGACTACAGTTGTTCAGTCCGACAGACTTCAAAATCTTCAAGTTCGTGGCCTTTACTCAAGCAAAATAATCACTTTACCTCCTACATACACACGAGAATTCATTCCAGCCAACAAAGCTCACATTCCAACTAATGAAACAGCTAAAGCTTGGCCACATCTGGAACACCTTCAATCAGAAATCGCACCTTTGCAAGATTGCGAGGTAGGATTGTTGATCGGATACAACTGCTCACAAGCTCTTCTGCCGAGAGAGATTGTGTCAGGCAAGGAAGGCGAGCCATACGCTCAGCGCACCGATCTTGGTTGGAGTATAGTTGGACAAACCAATCACTGCTTGAACTATGGAGATGCAATTGGAATTAGTCATCGCATTATTGTCAAGAAAGTCATCCCAGAGCTTAAGCCTTCTCTAAAGCTTCAGAACAAAGTCCACTATGTCAATAGGACAACAGTAAAGGACATCACCCCTTCGGACATTATCAAAGCACTTGAAGGAGACTTCTCTGAAAGAGCCATTGAGGGCAACCCTGTATCACAAGAAGATTTAAAGTTTCTCACAAAACTCAAAGAAAACATCACACAGAATGAGAGCGGCCACTATGAGATGCCACTACCATTTCGTGACAAAAGACCCACATTACCAGACAATAGAATATGTGCAATGCATCGCCTAAAGTGTCTTGAAAGAAGATTAAAGAAAGACAAATCATATTACAATGATTACACAAACTTCATGGATGACATCATCTCAAGAGGAGATGCTGAAAGAGTCCCTGACAAAGAGTTGAATAACACTCCTGCATGGTATATCCCACATCATGGGGTCTATCACCCACACAAACCCGGAAGAATCAGAGTAGTATTTGATGCCTCGGCCAAGTACCAGGATACTTCTCTCAATGACCACCTCTTAACCGGTCCTGACCTGACAAACACATTGGTTGGTGTTCTTTGTCGTTTCCGCAGAAGTTCTGTCGCATTCATGTGTGATATAGAGCGGATGTTTCACCAGTTCCATGTCACAAAAGAAGATCAGGATTACTTAAGGTTTCTTTGGTGGGAGAAGGGAGATTTGGAAGCATCACCATCAGTTTACCGTATGAAGGTCCATCTTTTTGGAGCAGCGTCTTCTCCAGGCTGTGCCAACTTTGGCCTAAAACACCTTGCTGCCCAAGGACAAGGTCAATTCAAAGAAAACACCATACACTTTATACAGAGAAACTTTTATGTTGATGACGGTTTGGCAAGCGTTCCTACTGAAAGGGAAGCCATTCAGCTCATCAAAGACTCAAGAGAGCTCTGTTCCAAAGGAAAGTTAAGACTCCACAAATTTGTGTGTAATAGTGAGAGAGTTATGTCCACTATTCCAGAAGAAGAGTGTGCCACAGTGAAAGACCTTGACCTGTCTTTAAGTTTACCACGCATTGAAAGAGCTCTTGGAGTTGAATGGTGCGTCACTTCAGACACATTCAAATTCAGAGTTCAAGTCAAGTTGAACCCCCTTACAAGAAGAGGTGTACTTTCTACTGTCGCCTCCATTTACGATCCCCTGGGGTTTATTGCACCGTTCGTCCTCTTGGGAAAGCAGATTCTTCAGCAAATGTGCAAGGATAAGGTTGGGTGGGACCACGAGCTTCCAGAGCACTTAAAACCCCCGTGGGAATCCTGGATTAAAGACCTTCCAAGTTTAGCTAACATGCAGATTCAAAGATGTTTCATTCCTACAGATTTCGGTCAGGTTAAAAGCTACGAGCTTCATCACTTCGCAGACGCCAGTGTCAATGGATATGGTGCTTGTACTTACCTGCGAGCCATTAACCAATCAGATCAAGTCCATTGTTGCTTGGTAATGGCCAAGTCAAGAGTCACACCTACTAGTGTCACAACTATCCCTCGACTCGAACTCTCAGCAGCAGTTGTTGCAGTTAGAGTCAGTGATCTACTCAGTACAGAACTTGAAATCCCATACATTGCTGAGTTTTTCTGGACAGACTCCACCGTTGTTCTCGGCTACATAAATAATGATGCCAAAAGGTTTCAAGTCTTCGTAGCGAATCGGATACAAAGGATCAAGTCAAGCACAAAGCCAGAACAATGGGCGTATGTCGCATCAGAGCAGAACCCTGCAGACTACGTTTCTCGAGGCTTAACCGCAGAACAACTGAAGTCCTCTGAATGGTTTGAGGGGCCAGCATTTCTCTGGGAGAAGAACATTCCTGATAGAGATGTTAAGGTGGGAGAGATCAGGGAAAATGATCCAGAACTTCGCAAAGCCTCTGTGTATACCATCAATGCAAAGGAAGAGCAAACTATTTTCAGCAGATTTGAGAAGTTTTCAGAATGGTCCAGATTGATAAGAGCATTTGCAATCTTGAGAAGAAAGGTCAAGGAACACAAGGGTGATATACAAAGGATCAAAGAAAGTACAACTTTGGAAGAAAGAAAAGAAACAGAACTGTTTGTCATCAAAATAGTTCAAGAGAAAGCTTTCGCAGAAGAGATAAAGAGTCTAAAATCAAAGAAAACAGTTTCCAAGACCACAAATCATAATCTGTACAAACTAAGTCCGTTTCTGGACGAAAAAGGAATCCTCAGAGTGGGTGGACGTTTGGGTCAAGCTGTACTACACCCGCATGTAAAACATCCTGCCATACTTCCCAAGGACAGTCATATTTCAACTTTGCTGATCAGACATTTTCACACGAAGGTTCAACATCAAGGTCGTGGAATGACTATGAATGAGTTGCGTGCAAATGGTTGGTGGATTCTTGGGAGCAGCCGTGCAGTTTCATCATACATCTTCAAATGTGTCAGATGTCGCAAATACAGAAGGAAAACGGAGCATCAAAGTATGGGAGATTTGCCAGTAGAACGAACTGAGTCTACCCCGCCTTTCACTTATGTTGGAATGGATTGCTTTGGACCAATATACGTCAAAGATGGACGAAAGGAGCTCAAGAGATATGGACTCATACTAACCTGTCTATGTTCACGAGCCATACATATTGAAGTAGTAGACGACCTGAGTACAGACGCATTTCTAAATGCTCTGCGAGCATTTATTGCAATAAGAGGAAATGTGCGTCAACTGAGATGTGATAGAGGAACCAATTTCATTGGGGCCCAGAGAGAACTCGCAGATCTCATGAAAGAAATGAATCAGGAGAAGGTAAAAGCGCTTGGATGTGAATTTCTCATGATTCCCCCTTCGGCAAGCCATATGGGTGGAATATGGGAAAGACAGATCAGGACCATCCGTAGTGTTCTTTCAGCCATCCTTGACCAGTCAGCAAAGAGACTCGACAGTACATCCTTGAGAACCTTGTTGTATGAGGTAATGGCGATTGTCAACAGTAGGCCACTTTCCATCGAGCATTTAAGTGATCCAACAGGTCCTGAGCCATTAACGCCCAATCACATTCTCACTATGAAGTCAACCATTGTTCAACCTCCTCCAGGAGAGTTTATGAAAGAAGATTTGTATCTTCAAAAAAGATGGAGAAGAGTACAATATTTAGCCAATGAGTTTTGGATTCGTTGGAGGAAAGAATATTTGCTCAACTTGCAACCAAGACAGAAGTGGAATGTACACAGAAGGAATCTGAAGATAAATGATGTAGTGCTTCTACAAGATGACATGGCACCACGTAATGAATGGAAGCTTGCCAAAGTCACTGATGTCTATCCAGGAACTGATAACAAAGTGAGAAAGGTTCGACTTTTGGTTAGTGAAAGGACATATGACAAGCACAGTAAACTTGTGACTAAGACAGTCTCATTAGAACGACCTATTCATAAGGTCATTGTTTTGCTAGAAGCAGAGTAAGGGTTTGTGTTTATTTTCATGTTCAGTTTGTCAGACTGAGTGTAAGTCATAGAAATCCCACAGTAAGAGTTGTGAGATTGGTGGGAGTGTTACTGTCACATTTTCGTTTCTATTCATTTTCTGTATTTTATTATTACCGTTAAGTGCCACTAGGGGCGCTGTAGCTTAAGAGTGAGCTTCGTATGCAGAGAAGAGGTTAATACAGAAGAAGAAGCGATCTCTCTAGAGAAAGAAGCGATCTCTCAAGAGAAAGAAAGATGCATGACTAAAGTGTGGTCATTAAGCTAATAAGAGAAATAAGATAAACAAAAAGAAGAAGAAAAAGACTTAAACTAATTCCTCTCTCGGTACTCAGCCAACGAGGTATGTTTTGTATGTTGTATTTGTCAAAATAGTTTTATCTGTTAGATTTCTTTCTTTAAGTTAATTATTGTTTGTTCTGTGCTTTTAGTTTTCACGGTGTGTTTATGATCCTGACTAAGCTGGATTCAATAAATCCATCAGTATGAGAAAGCCACTTGTGTCTGTTTGGTACCTGGAGGAATTACAGGCAGCCTTTAATTATCACTGGTCAGTGGGTTTTGGTTATATTAACTAAGAAAGGAAACAGCTCAGTCTACTATTTAACTAGCGGAGTTCACTCACCTTTATAGCGGCTCGTCCTTCAGTTTTTATGGAAGCTCATAGTTCATACTTCTGCTCATCCATAAAAGGTTTAGTTGCAACACCCTCAAGAACGAAAAGCCTTAGAACTTAATTGTTTCCCTGTCGTTTCTTTATATAACCTTAAAAGTGCACCAGTTTTTGGTCCAGAAGCGTTGGCTATAAATATGTCAGTTTCGTGAATGACTCGTTCTTTTGAGTCGGATCATTGCATCGGTCGAACTGGTTCTTAGTTCGTTCGCTAAATAGCCTATTAAATAGCTAAATAAAGACTAAATATCTCAGAGCGGTAAACTAGCTTTATTAATACTACTACTACTACTACTACTAATATTATTATTATTAATAATAATAATAATAATTGGACAAAAATTATAATCTCTATTGCAATCAACTGAACTAGAACACATTACATTTCAATCAATACGTTCATTATTAATGAACGTATTAATGAACGTATTAATGAACGTACTTAAATAATAATTGGCACTTATTAGGAATACAACGTAAAAGAATCACTGAATCGCTTCAGGGTCTATTCTAAAAGAACAATTCGCAGTAATGATTCGGAGCTCCCATCACTACTATAAATAAACGAGCTGTTATTTGAGTAAGGGTGAGGGCATAGCTAAACGGAACAGCGTGTACCCATGTGTTTACTTTAAGAATATCTGATCATGTTAACAGCATTTCATTTAGCCTTTATAACATGCATGCAATTTCTTTCTCTAGCTTCCACTTACTCTCTTAGGGAGATTTAATTAAGTGTTGTGTTCAAATCTTAACATATTCAAAGGGCGTTATCCTTATTTCACAGACGTGCCTGAACCTGTTTTTATACAGTCTATGGCCTGAACACATACACAGAGGTACAAAAGCGGTTGCAGGTAAATGTTCCTGGATCAGCATCTTCTGATGATCCTGGATCAACATTTTATTGTCCAAAAATATAGACTTAACCCAGTCTCTACCCCTAAACCTAAACCTACCCATTTTATTTATTCCTAAAATCAGAGGGATATGATAGCTGATAAACAAGTGTGTAGTACCTAACCCTGATTGTAAGCCTAAAACAGATCTTCCCTGAAAAGTTATACTATCTCAATTCTGAGAAATTGATTGGAATGTTGTTTTCAGGATCAAAAAGGATGTTGATCCAGGAACATGTTGTGGTGAAGTCGTGCTTGCTGTACAAAAGCCTCAGTCCCATAGGTACAAAAAAAAAAAAAAACACAAACACACCTTCTGATGTCAACCCCTGTGAGCTTCAAAAGACAGGAAAAACTGGTTTGAAGTTATTCTCTCATATAAGATTCAGTCTTCTTGTTCCTGATAAGAACACGCAGTTCAGCTCTGGCCACTCTTAGGTGATAATGGAGACCTATAGGAAACATTCCCCAGCAAGACTGCTCACTCTCAGGGACCTCCTGGAATCACCACTGACCACCGAGGGAGTCCACAGGAGATTAACTGACGATGAGGATTCAATTTCAAGTCATGACACTGACAGAGAGTCTAACAGCTCGCCGCTGTGTACACTGGATGAGTTACAAGAACAGCTGACAGTGGATGACAACAGTGCAGGGGCTGAACAATCTGACCCAAACGCGCCCCCGAAGCCCGCTCGGTCATACTTAGATGAAGTGTTACCGGATCTGATCCGGAGTGGAAGCCCACTTCGCAGACGAGTGTCCAGCCCGGTGTCTGCCACGGTGAGTAAGGCTTGTTACAAGTGCAGACTGAAAAACAAAATAAACAAAGCAGCTACTGTAATGGTGATTATTTAATTAGAATAACCACCATTAATAATCACCATTTTTATATAATAAGGCACACCTTTTTGTCCCCTGATCAACAAATTTTAAGGAAAAAACTTATTTATAGCTATAATTACATTTTAACGTATTTTATTTGTTGCTAAATTTAAAACATTTTAAAAAGGTTTTATTAGACTTCTCACCATCTCAATCAGACTCTGAAAGAAAATAATACAAATATGTATATATACACAGAATTTTTTTTTTGATTTTGAAGTGTTTTGAAATTTTGCTAGTCTTAGATTATCCCTCGCCTAGACTCTATAATTAAAGCTTAAAAATGTTCAGAATTTCATACATATTTTTCTTTTTAAGGATTTTATTCACTCTAATTTATATTGTACATTTCTAATTATTCTTCCCTAATGTTAAAGTGTTTTAAAATATAAAATTTTACCGAACTGACTGAATGACTATTCAACAGAGTGTCTATTTACAATTATCCCTCACCCACATTCCATAATAAATTCATAAGAATTATTTGAAATGTTATTTAAAACTTATTTTCTATTCAATCATTATTTACATGTAGCCTGTAATTCATATTGTTTCATGATAGATAATCTGTATCCAAACTATCGATCATTACCTTCATGTCAGTCATTTGAAATACTTGTTTTTATTTGAATATGATGCTAATACAAAGTGACCTAGGAGCACATCTCTGCCAGGACAACAGAGAAACAGTTTGGAGTGATCAGATATGTCATTCATTTTAAGATAATTTAAATGTTATCATTGAATCAAACAGACAACAAAATGTGTGTTATGTGCAAATTCAGGTCCAGGACATTGACTAACTGTCAATGGAATGTGGGATTTACTGGCAGAATTTATAATGTTTACCAAAGGATGCCTGTTATACAAAAAATAAATAAAAAAAATTTGGCACCCCATACTCAAGACATTTTAAACATTTAATTTAAAATTTTCAGCAGATTTAAATAACAAAACAAAGTAAAGGTCATCTCAGATTTGGTACTGAATGCTAAATGTTTGTTTTACCGGAATGACCAGATTCCACCAGAATCCAGAATACCAAGGTTGTAAAAGGCAAAAGGCGTTCTCTGTTTAATTTTGCAGATGTGTCAGTCTGATATCATTCTGAGTGGACCTAACACATGCAAAACAAGTTTAGTTACTTGAATCCTACATTATGTCATTAGAGGCTTGTATATTGTGCTCATTCGACACTCTCTCTATGGCGGCAGCTGAAGCATGTGAAAAGGGAAGTGGAATTATCTCGGAGGCGCAGTCTGAGGCTCAAGGCTCAGGTGGATAAACTGGAACAGCAGAATGATAGCGGACCTGGCTGGAGTGAAAACAGACAACGGGTGAGTCTCAATTTTGTCATGCCACAGTCAAAAAAATTTCTTTAACCTACAACACCCTCTAATAAGTGATGCCAGTTTATAACAGACTGGACTGTGATTTAATTTATGCAATCAGGGCTTGTCCTAATTGCATCTGCATTGTTTTTGTGGTGCTTTTAGGTGGCAGAGGAGATTCAGTCTGTTGTAAAGCTGCTGCTCCCTCTGACAGACTTAGAGTCAACAGAAACCGATCAGCCGTCCCAGGCTAACCCTCTAGACAAGGCACTGCTTCATCTGCAGAAAGTGGCCCGGAGTCTCGCCATTAACCACACCTCTCAGGTGAGCTTTAGCCACGCCCATCAGCTCATATGGGACACGCCTCCCTTTTTGAATATGCTCATTCCTCCATTCTGTTGTAAGGCCTTGCGTAACCATTTCATGCTCCTATTATTCATAGAACAATTGAAGAAGTTTTTTTAAGTGCCCATGTTATGCTCATTTACATGATTTTAAATTTCATTTTTGAGGTCTGCTAGAATACAATTAAACGAAATTAAAGCTGCAGTCTGTAATTTTTGCCTCTTTGTTGGCATCTATGTTTGAAAACCTGGAATTGCGGTTCCTTGATTCATCCACACGTGCAGGGCCGTTTGAAGGAATTTGGGGGCCCCAAGCAAAATGGACATAGAGGCCCCCCGACGAACCTCATCACAACCCCCCCACACAAACACAAAGCCTACAGGAACCACAGCATAGCCATACAGTTTACGCTCACCCGCATTTTATATAAATTAAAAAAAGTTTATAGTGCAAATACTGCTTGAAAAAGTTTGGTGGGAATTCAATAGTGATTTGCACTGTTTTTTTTTCTTCTAATAATATGACAGCACATACTTAGTTTAAACTCTGGGCTGTGCAGGATATCAGCTATAATTATAGAGCTTGTGGTACCGTGTGCTTTATAGAGGAAACATCAGCACTGAGAAGTGATGCATCTGTTGATGTTGAGGATGAAGTTGATGGTGTAGCTGGGAAATAATTGAAACAAAAATCTGAAATTAACTGTGAAGTACGTTTTACCATTTCACTGTTAGCATATTGAAAGAGGTCACTATTACCAGCTCAGGGGTGCGTTAAATGAACAACTAAGTTTCCTTTTATATATATATATATATATATATATATATATATATATATATATATATATATATATATATATATATATATATATATATATATTTTAAATGCATAGAATGCAATGCATACATCAAAAAAAACAAAAAAACATTTAATTATTAATAATTGTTTCTCTGTCTGTACTTGTACTTTGAACAATGACAATAAAGTTGACAGATGAATTAAGTGCATTTAAGTGCCATTCAGGTGGGTTTTTAAATAAAGCATTTTCTGAGATGCACATTAAACACCAAACATTAATTTAACTTTTAATTATTGAAAATTAAGCAAACTAAAGTTTTTGTTAAGAGCAGTTCTGTAGATGTTGTTCATGTGTTCACATCCTTATTTAGTGAGACATCAGACGCGAGACTGAAATCATGCGGGCGTCACGCGCGCTTCAGTGCGTCTTCAAGGAAGACGCGCTTCTGCTCCTTTCATTAACAGAGACACGTCCGTATCGTGGTTTGATGTAAGCGCAATGACCTATTTTTAATTCATTCATTCAAAATTTGGCAAATTACGTGTCATTCTGCGTTAAACTGTAAATTCCGTTTTTATGACTGGATTCCGCGATTCTTGCGATCGAAACACGCCACGACGTTCTCTTTATGTTTGCCTGAGCCCTCAAATCAAAACACTGCTGACTCCTTGCAGTCTGCGATTTCTGATCTGCGTTTTCCTTATCCCGTTAAAAAAAAAACATATTACAGTAACCATATTCCTTCCATTCGAAAAAAAAAAAAAAAAAAGCAGAGATCACTTGACTTGGTTGGCTGGCTGCTGTCAGCGACTACTGAGAGGGGCCCCCTTGAGGGGGATCCCGATAACAGTGTCATTACACGTTATTGCATTGACGATCAAAGGGGCGCTCACACAGTGTCGTTGCATTTTATTCTTAACCAGTCGTTGTCTTGGGGCCCCAGGTCAGCTCGGGGCCCCAAGCAATTGCTTGGTTTGCCTGCCTTGAGGTGAATGTGTACCAGTGTGGATATTCACTGTACTTACACTGAACAAAATTATAAGCACAAGATCTGGGATGTTTTCAGCCTCCAGGAATTGTGTACAGATCCTTGCAACATGAAGGGATGGTTGTGGATAGATGACACAACAATGGGTCTCAGGATCTTGTCATGTTATCTCTGTGCATTCAAAATGCCATCAATAAATGGACCTGTGTTCGTTGTCCATAAAATATGCCTGCCCATACCATCTTGATCCACAACGATCCACAATCAGCAAACCGCTCATCCACACGACCCAATACATGCGGCCTGCAAACTGATTGTTGAAGCAGCTGTCCGGGTGGCTGGTCTCAGACGCTCTTGGAGGCGAAGATGCTCAATGTGTGAGGCCGGTTGGATGTACTGCCAAATTCTCTGAAATGCCTTTGGGCACAGCTTATTGTAGGGAAATGAACATTCAATTAATGGGCAACAGCTCTGGTGGACATTCCTGCAGTCAGCATGCCAATTGCACGCTCACTCAAAATTTGCAACATCTGTGGCATTGTGCTGTGTAAAACTGCATATTTTATAGAGGCCTTTTATTTTTGGCCAACCTAAGACACACCTGTGCAGTAATCATGCTGTCTAATCAGCATCTTGAAATGCCACACCTGTGAGGTCGATGGATTATCTCAGCAAAGGAGAAGTGCTCACTAACACAGATTTAGACAGATTTGTCACAATTTGGCCTTTTGTGTACATAGAAAAAGTCTTAGATCTTTGAGTTCAGCTCATGAAAAATGGGGGCAAAAACAAAAGTGTTTTGTGTTTATAATTTTGTTCAGTGTTGTAATCGCAGATTCTAGCCTACATCTTGTAATATATATGACCCAAATAAGAATTTTCACCATATATTTTCATCTGAACAAGTAACAAGTCTGCCACGCTTTGTTCTGACCAACTGAGGAAAAAAGCATTACTATAAATTGTGCTACCAATGGTGATTTAATCTAATGATCGATTAGCATCAAACCCTGCAAATTATTATTATTGCTATACTTAATTCTTCATGTTAAAAACATCAGCATTGCGTGACTATGAGTATAGTGTGTATTAGCATGCATAATTCAGTTTCTGTATTCAGATTTCATATTAACAAATTCTTTTATAACCCAAAAAGTAAACTATGCTCCCATCAAACTGGTTCTCTTTAAAATACACATCTAGTGTAAACCCAGGCTATCTGTAATCAGAAGCACATTTAAAACTGGAATATAATTAATTTAATTCACATGTGTTTCATATAATCTTTTTTGATTACAATCCGCAATCAAAATGATTTTATTCTAGCTGCTGTGGGAATACTGCAGGGTCCTCACATGCGATAGCCTTGTAGCCGGGACAGCTTCTTTATGTTTACAGACGTAACGTAATGATGCAGTGCCATGCTCGAATTTCCTGTGAAAACCTACCCGAACCACTCAAATTAGAAAACATTATTATGAATTAACCGTTGTGAATCGGGCTAAAGTGAGGTGATAGTTTCGAGCAATGGCTGGTTATGTACTTGCTCCCACATTGATTTTGGAAAAATATTAACCAAAGAAAAGTTACACACTGCAGCTTTAAGTTCAAAAACACATTATTTTCCTCACTATACATCTCTTTGCCTTAAACACTTCGTTTAAGTCCCAGTCTCTTTTAGTTCTAAAAGCCCACCTTTCTAAGAGCCCAGCTGGCTTTATTGGTCAGCTGGATAAGTCTGTTGTTTATTGGTCAAATGCTTATTTAATGGCACAACTACAAACAAGGCATTTCAGGACATTTTTTTTTCTGTTGCCGAAATTAATTCTACTGATGTGCATTTTGTAATTTACTGATCATTTACTTGCAAAATCAACTATATTACACAGTATAGGTATTAAAAAAAGCTCAATAGGTGGCCTTTAAAACAAATCTGCTACTTTTGTCAGGGAAAGACGTCTGGGGAAGATGTTGCCATTTTACAGCAAGCTCTACGGGACCGAGATGAAGCCATTTCAAAGTGAGTTAAGTTGAGTTCTAACACTAATTATTTTGTGTTATGGAATAAGACATGAAAATCTGATGACAAGCTTGGTTTTTGTTATATGAATCAGTGAATGCAATTCTTTTTAATGAATGAATGAATTTTTTATGCAGGAAACAAGCAATGGAGACTGAGCTACTGAAAAGCAAAAACGAACTAATGACACTGAACAATCAACTTCTGGAAGCTGTTCAGAGTCGACTAGAACTGTCCATGGAGCTGGAGGCTTGGAAAGTATGTTTAAATGCATGTTTAATTCTCAGTAAAAATGCTAAAAATGTACCTACTTTTGCTTTTGAATATTTGTCTAAAGAAAAAAGAAAATAAATATGAATTTTTGGAGTCTTGACTGAGTAAAAAAGTTGTTTCAATATTAATAAAATTAAATAATCTATGTGATTTATATTATTTAATCTAATTAAGATGGAAGGGTAACCTTTAGGGAGAACATCCCTTGCAGGACAGTTGGATCTGAACATTTTGTTGTCATCTGGACCCTGTGTGGTTTTCCAGTAAACCCTTGAACACACTCATGGATGTGATTTGGTTGTGTCGATTTTCCTCGGGCAGTGGTGCAGTCAGTGAACTCTGTCTTGTCTCTTACAGGATGACGTACAGTTCATTCTTCATCACCAGATCCTCAGACAACAGCAGGAAGAACAGGCTCAGAAGAAGTCTAGAGGGTTCGGTTCTCTGTGGCGCTCAAATAAGCCCCTTCCTCCCAAACCTGATTTCTCCTCCCAGATGAATGCCTCTGGCCCGATCCCCCGGTCTCTATCACCTGCGGGAACACAGAGATGGAAAGAGAAGCTCAGACGTGGAAGAGTCACGACACAGGAACCTGTCGAGTCTCAGCCGCAAAGGATCGACAAAGATGATAATTTTCAAACGGTTTCTTTGGACTGATGAAGATATTTTGGTGATACTTAAATATGGATGATCTCACATCTCACTGATTGTTCGATGATTTTGGTCATATTGCCTCACCACACTTTAGATGTCAATGCTAAGGAGGTAAATAATATTAGGAATAATCTTTTCACTGGCTATGCTTTTCAATGTAGAGGTGACATTTATATGACTGTTGTGCTGAGAATCTTAAAGGGTTTTGTTGACCTGAAAAAAACATAAATATATATATTTTTTACTTTATTAATTATTTATCCACATTGGGTTTTAATATGCTCAAGGTCCATTTGGACTACTGTTCAAAAGTTTGGGGTCAGTATGATATTTAAAATAGAGTAAAAACAGGAATATTTTGAAATATTATAATAATAAATCGTTTTTTTTTTAATACATTTTAAATTGTCATTTCTTCCTGTGATTGCAAAGCAGAATTTTCAGCATCAATTACTTCAGTCTTCATGACGCAAAGTGTTTTTATGGAAACCACACACTTAAAAAAAAATGTCAGGATTTTTTTTGATAAATATAAAAACAGCATTTATTTGAAATAAAAATATTTTGTAATATGTGACCCTGGACCACAAACATCCCGTTTTTATCAAGTCTTAAGTGTCTATTTTTCAAAATAGATTTGAATACAGCATCTGAAAGCTGAATAAACACGCTTTCTATTGATGTATGGATTATTAAGATCTGACAATATTTGCTCAGTATACAACTATTTGAAATTCTTAGCAATGCATTTTACTAATCAAAAATTAAGTTTAGATATATTTCTGGTAGGATATTTACAAAATATCTTCATGGAACGTGATCTTTATTCAATAGCATAATGATTATTGGCATAAAATAAAAATCAATAATTTTGACCCATACAATGATTTTTGCCTATTGCTAAAAATATACCTCAGGGACTTAAGTTTTGTGGTGTAGAGTCCCATATGATATAATAATTTGTACTGTCACTTTTGATCAATTTAATGCATCCTTGAGAAATTAATGTATTTTAGCAGAAGCTTTTATCCAAAGTGACTTAAATTGCATTACTCCTTACACGTGTTCCCTGGGATTCAAACCCCCAACCTTGAGCTTATCAAACACAATGCTCTACCACTTGAGCTAGAGGAACAAAAGTATTCATATACTTAAAAACAAAAACCTTGAACCCAAACTTTTTTTAACAAACTTGCATAGCACCAAGATCCGTTTTTACTGGCCAAAATTTTTTCATTATTTGTTATGAATTATTATGAATCTTATTGCACTCTTTAACAGTTCTCCTGCCAAGCAGATTTTTAGAGACTCTAAAGCAACTTTGGAGGGACACTACAATTTCTGAAATGGAAAGATTCCTATCTTAATCTCAAAATGAGAAAAGAAGTATTCAATCACAATGAACACTACCCCTGATATGAATCAAGCAGTGGAATTACAGCATTGTATATGTGGTAAAAATAAATAAGGCAGTGCAAATCAATCACATAAGCAGGTTGAACACTTGTACATTTATTGAGTAGTAACAAATCAAATTTACACACAGATACACTCTAGCAAGCAAAGCCAATACACACATACTAACTGCTCAATGCGGACTCGTACTGTTACTGTCTGAATGACCACACACTCTTTTCATGACATTTGATCAATTAAATAAAATATCACTGTGTATCAGTTATTAACAATACATTCAGTTACCTCCACCTTCAAACAAACAATACTGCATGAAGCCACAAGAATAGGTCTGACTCTCTAATTACGTACAGTGAGTGCCAGGATAACAAAACAAAAATCTATATATTAATTTCATTGTACTTTGTGTATAAGCTGAGCAGATACTCTATTGTTAAAAACATCATTAATGTGCATTACGTTATCAACTGCTTCATTTCTTTAGTATTGCATACATGTACATTCTTCAAAACAATGGGCTGTTTCATAAAGAAGAATGAGGGATTAAAAATGAAGATACACTGTATTCTCAAAGTTCATTTTAGAGTCTAGCTTTATGAAAGTCCATTGAACTGCTAATAGTTCAGGCAAAATCTTAAAAAATGTTAAATGATTACATTCTAAAAGTTCTCTACATGTTTAAAACATTCAATTAAGCAAACATTCTGTTTTTTTTTTTCAATTTGGAAACCAGTTACTTTTTAATATTATCTGAAAATTCCGAAACAAGTAGTTACATGAACATCCAACTAAAATGGTTCAGAAAAAACACTCCATGAAGGATGTTTTTGTGCTGATGTTTTGAGAACATCATTAAAGACCAAATAACTCAGAATTAGCATTTTAGTAGTTCCTGGAGTTTTCTAGGAACATTTGAACCCCAATGTTTTGAGAATATTATTAGGTAACAAGCGAAAGACATTGAACTATCACTGCTGATAATCACTGGCAGTAAACTTCAGTTAATTCTGAAAGATACAGCTCCATATATCACAAATACACAAAAAAATTGTGTCTAAAAAGACATAACAAGCAAAGGCAGTGCTACGATGCTAGTGTTCCACCATACACATTCAATACAATTATTACTTCACATGAGAGACACACACTGAGAATGAGAATGTGTAATTTTGCAGCATATTTCTTGATTTATCAATCATTACGATATTGTAGTAATAAATATATTTAACATAGTATATATTTGTATATATACAAGGACTTTATATGAATACACAAAATACACATCATTTATAAACTATGACACTTTCACAATGAACAAAAATATCCCCTTATAACAGCAGTTTTTATCCTAAAGACTGACAAAAACAGTACATTTACATTGATTCTTAAATGTGTGCCACACACAACTGGTCGAGGAAAATCTTTCCATAAACCCCTGCTTTGGTATGTCAATAACTATCAATAACACCAGCAAACCTACTGATAACATAAACCTATCAAGACCAATGTGCAGAGGTAGGCTCATTGTTCTCTCTGTAATAAATCACACTAACATACCTGTACATGTTACAAGAAGTTCAACTGTGCAGCATCTAATAGTTGAACAAGCACCAAAACAGGTATTTTATCCCATGCTTATATATTTGATCTGCTTATTGATTATTCACCAAATACATTGAATTAGTTTTAAAACACAGAGGGGCTTGAAAGAAATGGACCCAGGGCCATAAAAGAGAATGATTTCTAGTTAAACAGTTGTATTTATCCTTGATAACAGAAATGTAATACCTGACATCATAACTATTGTTGCTCTGAAAGGAGTTTAAGTTACATTGCAGCAATTTGTTAGTTACAAAGCCATACACTTTTTTTTTTTTAATAAAACACCTAACTTGCAACACAGGCTCAACTCCTTTTTAAAACAACATAGAAAGCGAATCTATTATACGGAGCCCCGAACATGACACGCAGGAAAAAATATAAGGTTAAATTGTGTGTACGATTTAGCAAATCGAGCGAACGCAATAGTAAATTGAGGCAACGCAATAGTAATCGTGTGCACGTTTTAGTAAATTGAGGGAACAAATTAGTAAATCGTCCGCACAATTATTATTATTTTTCTTGCATTTGATGTGCGGGGATCCGTACTATTATGCCCTGAAGCATTAATTAAAACATTTCACAAACTATGTAATTTTCTGTTTCCAGAAAATGAGTAAAAATTTAAAAAGTTAACAGCTTAAGTCATTTGTGGATTAATGCGTATTGGAGACGTGAACCGTTTAAAACGATTCAGTTCGATTTGGTGAACTGGGTCAAAAAGATCCGGTTACATCAAATGATTCGTTCGTGAACCGGATATCACTAAACTGCAGTGTTTTGAACTCTCTCACAACAGACACGGAAGAGAAGACAATGCTGAATCAAGTCGTATTTTTTGCTTTTTTTTGACCAAAATGTATTTTCGATGCTTCAAAATATTCTAACTGACACTCAGATGACACATGGACTACTTTGATGATGTTTTTCTTACCTTTCTGGACATGGACAGTATACCGTACATACAGCTTCAATGGAGGGACTGAGAGCTCTCTGACTAAACCTAAAATATCTTAAACTGTGTTCCAAAGATAAATGGAGGTCTTACTGGTTTGGAACGACATGAAGGTGAGTTATTAATAATATAATTATGATTTTTGGGTGAAGTATCCCTTTAAGATGAGTCTGGAAGAGACGTTTTCGGCTTGAATAATTAAATAAGTCACACACTGTTGCATACACATCTTTGTATTTCTTATCAGAGAGCAGCAAAAGGATGTCCATGTCAATAATATCCTTAAAAGATGAAAATATATTTATATATACATAGGTGCATCTCAATAAATTAGAATTTCATGGAAAAATTCATTTATTTCAGCTCTAATTCAACTTGAATTGTGAAACTCGTGTATTAAATAAATTCAGTGCACACAAACTTTGGTTCTTTTAATAGTGATGATTTTGGCTCACATTTAACAAAAACCCACCAATTCACTCAACAAATTAGAATATGATGACATGTCAATCAGCTAATCAATTCAAAACACCTGCAAAGGTTTCCTAAGCCTTCAAAATGGTGTCTCAGTTTGGTTCACTAGGCTACATAATCATGGAGAAGACTGCTGATCTGACAGTTGTCCAGTAGACAATCATTGACACCCTTCACAAGGAAGGAAAGCCTCAAACATTCAATGCCAAAGAAGCTGTTCACAGAGTGCTGTATCCAAGCATGTTAACAAAAAGTGGAAGAAAAAGTGTGGAAGAAAAAGATGCACAGCCAAAAGAGAGAACCGCAGCCTTATCAGGATTGTCAAGCAAAATCTGTTCAAGAATTTGAGTGAACTTCACAAGGAATGCACTGATGCTGGGGTCAAGGCATCAAGAGCCACCACACACAGATGTGTCAAGGAATTTGCTGAACCACAGACAACATCAGAGGCGTCTTACCTGGTCTAGGGAGAAGAACTGGACTGTTGCCCAGTGGTCCAAAGTCCTCTTTTCAGATGAGAGCAAGTTTTGTATTTCATTCGGAAAACAAAGTCCTAGAGTCTGGAAGAAGGGTGGAGAAGCTCATAGCCCAAGTTCCTTGAAGTCCAGTGTCAAGTTTCCACAGTATGTGATGATTTGGGGTGCAATGTCATCTGCTGGTGTTGGTCCATTGTGTTTTTTGAAAACCAGAGTCACTGCACCCGAATTTTGGACCACTTCATGCTTCCTTCTGCTGACCAGCATTTTGAAGATGCTGCTTTCATTTTCCAACAGGATTTGGCACCTGCCCACACTGCCAAAAGCACCAAAAGTTGTGTTGGTGAGCTTGACTGGCCAAGCAAACTCATCAGACCTGAACCCCAGAGAGAATCTATGTGGTATTGTCAAGAGGAAGATGAGAAACAACAGATCAAAAAATGCAGATGAGCTGAAAGCCACCATCAAAGAAACCTGGGCTTCCATGCCACCTCAGCAGTGCCACAAACTGATCACCTCCACGCCAAATTGAGGCAGTAATTAAAGCAAAACAACCCTCTACCAAGTATTGAATACATGTACAGTAAATGAACATACTTCCCAGAAGGCCAACAATTCAATAAAAATGAATATTTATGAATAATAATTTTTTTTATTGGTCTTATGAAGTATTCTAATTTTTAGAGATAGTAAATTGGTGGGTTATTGTTAAATGTGAGCCAAAATAATCACAAATAAAAGAACCAAAGACTTAACCTGTTAACTGTCACCCGTCCGCTCTGTGGGACACCTACATTTACTTCACCATATTACAATTAAATCGAATCTAATCTTGACAAACTATATATCGTTGGAAAGGTCTAATACTCCAAAATATAGATTTTATCAATGTTTTTTGTTAAAAATTATGTAGGAAAAGTAATAGATTAATTTATGACAAGAGTGCACCCTCAAAAATCTACATTATAACAGGAATTTTGACCTTTGTTAAAAAAAAACAAGAGGACTTTGTTGCCTTTTTCTCTATCACATTTTATAAATCATGAGAAATTATATATCAACTGAAAACTTAAAATCTCAAAATTCATCCTTTAAAACTCATTTTGAAATCAGACATTGCATTACCATGTAAATGGTACATCAATATCATGTTACAAAATATTTTCAGTCATGATTTATAAAAATTTAAGTTTGGATCGTGCACTACAGAGTCAATATTCAAAAAATATTAGTGACAGTTAAGGGGTTGAACTACTTCAGTCTGTGTGCACTGAATTTATTTAATACACGAGTTTCACATTTTGAGTTGAATTACTGAAATAAATTAACTTTTCCATGACCTTCTTATTTATTGAGATGCACTTGTATACACACACACACACACACACACACATATATATATATATATATATATATATATATATATATATATAAAAATTATTATATATATGTATATATATGTATGTATATATATATATATGCATATATATGTATGTATATATAATTATATACTATATATATATATATATATATATATATATATATATATATATATATATATATATTTTACACACTAAATATAATGAAGGTAAAGTAAATTGTTTCCTAAAGCCACTGGATCCACTGTTATGTAAAATGTTATACTTGATTGAAAGTTATATATCCTCTTGATAGAACTGCATTTAATGTACTATGTTAAGCCACAGTGCAAATACCACATAAGAAAAAAAATAGACTAACTATGAGGACTTATGTAACGATTCAGTTGTGTCTAGTAAGGACTAGGACTCTTGGTCCATACCCTTCCAATTCAATCACTGTCCCTTTACGATTGGGCCCACCTGTACGTATCCTCTCCTGTGACAAGAACTAGGGGTTTAAGAAGGTTATTATGGAGCTGATGAAATCCAAAGGCTTGTCAGCATGAATCCAGTGACTGGCATCTGGGATGTACTGGATATCGACAGAAGGAAAAAGCCTCTGGATTTCAGGGTAATCATCCGAGCTAAGAGAATAACAAGGATCCATAGCAAGAAAACAGATAAACAGATAAATAAACATGCAATTAAAATGTTCTAATATTCACAAGAGATACAATGAGCACATGCGTACAAGCAGCGGTTTAAATTACCTTATATAGGCTGAACTACTGCCACCCAAGAAAAGAGTTGGACCCTCAAAGGTGGTATTAAACACAGGAAAACCCATGATGTCCTCTAGGTGGTTTGAGATGGCTTCCAGGTTAACCATCCAGCCATAGTGACCGTTTTGCTCCTCCAGGTTAGCGAGGAGGAACTGACGCACTGAGCGCTTCTGCAAGCATCATAAATGTGGATGATTTATTATAGTGTAATAACTACAATAAAACTAAATCTAACTGTAAAAAAACCAAAAATAAATTAATAAAAAACAGATAAATCAATAGAGGTTCCAATTGTTCCAGTTTATGTGGCTACCTTAACTATCTTCCTGAGCTGGTCTTCAGCCAGTCTTCGTGCTGTGGAACGTGGAATATTACTGGGTATCTTCACCTCTTTCATTGCCTGAATGTAGGCACAGAAACTGGTCTGGACTGAAGTCAGAGAGGGACTAATGTCCACAACCACCAAACGGTCAACTAAACTAGGCTGAATAGACAAAATGGTGAAAAAAAAATATCTCCTTAGAATCTAAATACAAGTAATTGCACATATCTTTAAAAAAATAATAATTATTATTATTATACACACACACAAATATGTGTGCATATGTGTGCATATATGAAATAAAATCACACACACACACACACACACACACACACATATATATATATATATATATATATATATATATAAACACAGACAACTTTCAACAATCATAAATTTTTCCAAAATAATATTTTTTATAAAATACAGAAAAAAATACAATAACTATCATATTTTAACAAAACTGTTTGACTTAATTTCTAGGACATAATCACCATGCAGTTTTTGTCTTCATGTCCCTTAAAAAGATCAAAACAAATTTTAATTCATAAACTTAAAACTAATCCATTTAAGTCCCTGTCTGCATGAATTGCATTTGACATATATTTTTTAAATTAATTGATACATTGTCATGATTGTCATGCCATTGACACTTGGCCTGATAAGATAGCCCAATAAGATACATTCAAGCACTAAATAAATAATACAGCATTCAATACCTGTGACAAAGCTGTTGCCATTGCAACCTTGCCACCCATGCTGTGCCCAATCAGGACACACTTCCCAATGTGCAGCTGTCCAAGCAGATGCGTCAGATCGTCAGTCATTGCTTTGTAGGTGAAGACAGGACTGTGTGGGCTTTTGCCATGATTGCGAGCATCTACTGTCAGTACCTAACTAGACAAAGTACAGTCATAACACTGGCACAGACTCTCCTGAAGCCCACAGCACCTCTAAATTACTGGAGAAACCAGAAGCATAACGTTACCTTCCTGCCAGTCCGCTGAACCAGAGACTTGGCTATGGAGTGAAAGTTAGATTTGCTCCCAAGTAAGCCATGTAGAAATACCAATGGCGTGCTGTCTCCTTTGCCATCAAACACATCGTAGGTCAAATTTACAGGGCTGAGAAAGAGCAAAGCAGACAAAGATGAAGGCTAGCCTAGCCTATCACACAACCAAAACAAGGACAGCTCTGGCAGCTTGCTCTCATAAGAGATCATGATTTCATTCATGTTGTTTTAAATTTAAGAAAAGATTTGTGTTGATTAACGTTAGATACATTGGCCTTGTTTATAGAATCATAAAAATAGCGCTCTATCAAACGTATAACTCAATTTATGTGACCATCGCATGTTATTAGCCAAAACTGAACATGATATGTTTAATTTAAAAATTTTGCTTCGGTTTTTACTCTCTCTTTTTTGTATTTTTATTTTATTTTATAAAACTAACGTTACCTACAACTGGCTAATTTGCTAACGCGGTACATAATGCAGAGATATCCACTTTAAAACAAAGTAAGGCACTTTTAATGCAGTAACCCTCTATCACACACCCATAGTAAGTGTAATTAACAGTATTTGAACCGGAATATTAAAGGTACAACACCTGGCGGCTCCGTCAGCGGTCGAGACTCCGCTGCAAAAATTCCGAAGTCCCGTTACGGATAAACACGACGACGGGCTGCAGTACACTCTCCTAGTTAAAATGCGGCACAGGGCACTCATGTACAATTTTGACATGCTAAAACCTGTGTCCGGACTTCATTCATTCAACCGGGGTTAGTCACTTCAAAGGTCGTGATGCTGTTTAGCTAGCACCAGGGAAACCTCTCGACAGTGTTGCCAGATCTCTCCGGAACAATAAATTAAAGAATAAAATTTGCATCAATGAAACGTGCACAAAACATAACAATAAATACTGTTAAAATGCATTTACCTCAAGCCAAAATGTATTTTCAATTCTTCTGCAAAAATACTTCAAATGGTTCACATATACAATAAGCCAGCTAAATCAATTATTTAAATCAATAGCTCTTTTGCAATTGCATTTATACTGATAAGCATTTACTTATTATTCGGGTAGTTTCAAAGTACTAATATTTCTAAAAAAATATTTCTAATTTCGTGACTGTATTTATATTAAATTATAAGATTTATTAATAAAATATCATACGCACTTAATGGGGGAAAGCAACCTGAAGAAGCATAAAAAAATTGGTCATGGCAACACATCAGAACGACAACCCAACCTATTCGTGACGTCATTACGTCGTGCGTCTTTATGCCTGCAAAGATAGTATACACCACAACTTTGAAAATAATATCTAGTGTATTATGAAATATGCATTAACCGATTAAACAATCAATTAATGTAGGGGAAGATAAAAACGAAAGAAAATTATACCTATTCTGGACAAATCAATGAACACTGCTTATGGACCAGTATTGCCAGATAGTGGCGCCACAGACCACGACAACAGACTTTATAATTCGATCGGGCAATCGCTTTCATGCATTTCAAGGAACTGATTGTACAAAAAAGCAAAACAATAATAATAAAAAATAGGTTTTAAACTTAAATTAGGTTAAGTCCTTTACAGTAGGCCTGTCTAAACCCCCCCACCCCCACCGAGAATCCTTAATCTAATTCCTAATCTTACATGTCACTGCTGGTTATATATGCCCTATATAATTGTGTACGTGACAAATAAATATCTTGAATCTCTTGAATCTTGAATTTGGTGCTCCAAGTCTACAAAAATGCTTATAAATGTTTGCTATATTATTTCTAAATATTGGATTCAATATTGATAATGATAATAATAAAAATCACAATTTTTGTTGTTGTTTTATGACGGTGGTGCACATTGTGGGAGCAAAGTCAGTAATTTTAAGTGCAATGTAAATATATATACAGTACAGACCAAAAGTTTGGACACACCTTCTCATTCAAAGAGTTTTCTTTATTTTCATGACTATGAAAATTGTAGAGTCACACTGAAGGCATCAAGGGCTATTTGACCAAGAAGGAGAGTGATGGGGTGCTGCTCCAGATGACCTGGCCTCCACAGCCACCAGACCTGAACCCAATAGACATGGTTTAGGGGTGAGCTGGACCGCAGACAGAAGGCAAAAGGGCCAACAAGTGCTAAGCATCTCTCGGGGAACTCCTTCAAGACTGTTGGAAGACCATTTCAGGTGACTACCTCTTGAAGCTCATCAGGAATGCCAAGAGTGTGCAAAGCAGTAATCAAAGCAAAAGGTGGCTACTTTGAAAAACCTAGAATATGACATATTTTCAGTTGTTTCACACTTTTTTGTTATGTATATAATTCCATATATAATTCAACATGTGTTAATTCATAGTTTTGGTGCCTTCAGTGTGAATCTACAATTTTCATAGTCATGAAAATAACGAAAACTCTTTGAATGAGAAGGTGTGTCCAAACTTTTGGTCTGTACTGTATATATATATATATATATATATATATATATATATATATATATATATATATATATTTCATCTCCTGGTCAAAATAACACAATATGAGGGTTAAATTAATTAAGATAAATTGCTTTTAACATCTAGATATAATTTTAACAAATAACATAATTTTAAATCAAACTTCATCACTTGAATATTTTCAGTGATTAATGCAGAATATTTAATTTCAAAACACCCCTAAGAAAAAAAGAACAGAAGTTTTGTATTTTAATTTTATCAGCTGACATCAATTCGGCGTATAAATGTTGCAAAGGCCATTTGACTGTGAGATGACATCATTTGACATCTTCACAAACAAGCTCCCAATGACGTTCTCAATAACAGGTACGAGCCTTCCAATACAATGACCTTTGATTTAGACTAGACAATATTTAATATAATTTAACTAAATAAACAAATTTGCCCCACAAACAAAGAAGACATGTTTTGAGGTGAAAAAAGCTACATTAAGGGGAAGTCTAAACACAATGGCATGATTAATGGTCACAAGACAACATATTCCACAGAAAGAAACAAAAACAATAGGCAGTAGAAAATTAAAAGGAGAGGCATAACAGTGTCAACAAGATCCTTGTGAAACATTATGGGAAGTTTAAAGACCATTAAAGCGCTCATATGATGTGATTTAAATTTTTTATTTCTTTTTGGAGAGTTACAAGCTCTTGGTGCATAAAGAAGATCTGTAAAGTTGCAAAGACTAAAGTCTCAAACCCAAAGAGATATTCTTTATAAAAGTTAAGAGTCAACCACACCCTCTGAAAACGGCTTGTTCAAACCAGTTCAAACACACCCCACATCTATGGCCTTGTCCACACTATGTTTTTGTCTGAAAAGCCATCTTTTGGAAACAATGGCGCAATTTTAGTCATCTGATGCATATTATACCAATAGATATCTGATTTTACTGATATTGTGCACGATATTTGCTATGCACTTTCACACTATTGCTACAGTTGTGTTACCTTGTACACTCTTCATATCAAAGTCATGCAGAGGAGAAAGCAAACATGAGGGCAGTTGCGTTTTAGATCAGACATACAAGTCTCAGTTTGTGCGACCTGGATGAATCAGTGAATGGTGGGTTCTATTTGTAATAAAATAATCCTCTTAGAAGAACTGCATTAAAACGTATCATGTCTGTTCCATGTGTATCATCTGCAGTGAGCTTTTTTGAGGCTTTACGCATGCGCAGAAAGTGAATTTAACGTTTTCTGATGTTTCAGTGTGGATGAGACGCAAAATGTTTGCAAAAAAAGTTTGCAAAATGCTTAAAATCGCTAGTGTGGACCGAGAGCGTTTTAAAAGGAAAAAGCCATTTTCAAATGAATCCAGATTAATGTAGATGCAGTCTTTGTCATGATGTGGGAAGATTTGCATAACGCTGCGCAAATGTTCACGCAAAGAAAGAAGGCATAACTTTTATGGAGTGTCTATTTACACTAAGTACAAATAGCCCGACTTGTTGGCTGAGGCTATTTTCACCAACTCTACCCACCAATGTGTGATTCGGCTAGTCAACACTGCAACAGACAAGCAGTAGTTGTCAGGTCCAGTGGTACAGATGGTAAAACATGTGACATGTTCATTTTGACGTGATCAAATCCACCTTTGGCAAACTTTTTTCTCCCTTTTCAAATCTTACATTTCAAATCACATCAGAAAAAGCATTTATTTTCAATGAAAATTAAGAATATAATCAAAGAGTTGAAAATAAAATATAGAGTAGGGTTAGGATAGGTTTAGGGAGGGCTTTCTTGTCCCAATAAGGTGGCATCCATTTATTAATTTGATTTAAAATAAAAATTTACAGTCAATTAGTTAATATTGCATACTGTTTTACAATGTACTATAATACTGAGGTGTAGAAAATTGCCACTATTTGCAATAAGTAGTAACATTTTTACAGTGTAAATAGAATATATAGCTATTTGTACTTAGTGTAAATAGCATATCACTAAAACAATACTGCTGTTTGCACTTAGTGTATAAATAGCATCTATTGCTAAGAAAATTTACTATTTTCACTTAGTGTAAATTGCATCTATTGTTATTTACACTTATTGTGAATAGCGTCTATTGCCATTTGCACTTTGTGTAAATAACCTCTTTTGCTGTTTACACTTGCAAATAGACGCTGCCTAACTTTTATTCCTGTCGTTGTTGCCGCTGCCATGTGAAGAATCAGTAAAAATGTCACCACTGGATGCAAAAAATGCTTTATTTATTTTATTTTTTAAACCTTAAACTGCATAACACATATCTTTACACCAAATAGACAAAATAATGTTCTTTTTGGCAACATCACATAATCCCTTTAATAAAGCGTACTTTAATACACATTTTGTTGGGAACATTTAATGGTTTGCATGTAGTTTGTATACCTTTCTTTGTTCAACTTAATCAAATAAACTTTTCCCCACATTACAGGTAGTTGCACCCTAGTTTTGTCAATAAGGGTTATTTAGGGTTAAACGCTTTCACGATCCCCTCCTTTATATCAGACAACTGAAAAGGGCAAACTGCCATTTGTTTATGTGCATCTGAAGAGAAAGTGACAGAGTGAGAGCTTCATTCTCCCATAGACAACCCAGCAGTGGAGATAAAGCAGCTCACGGTAACAATGGTGAGAGCACATGCAGAAAGGACACTCACAATGAAAAAAAAAAAAAAAAAAAAAACAGTTCGATTGCACTGCTTGATAATAGTCTACTTGATGCATACTGATCTCTGAAATAATTTGGTATGTTCATATAAGGCTTTTTTTTTTTTTTTTTTTTTTATTTAAAGGCCCTATTTTGTTTTTTCATTAACAGCTGTAAATAATAATACTGTAGCCTAATTAAACTTGTTTTGGATCAAATATTTTACTCATTGTGTAAAGTGACATATTAAACTATAAAGGCCTGAGTAAAATTTCCTGGTTCTTCTTTTTATTTTGTGAACAATAATGCATGTATAAATTAATGCATTTTAATAAAACAATAGAATATTTTCAGAAAATTAAATTTTTGTCATTAGCCTAATGGAGGTGTTTGTAAAATTACAAGATGTTGAGAAATGCAACGTTATTAGGCATAAATACTATTTAGGCAATTTATATTGGTAAGCGAATGCTTTTGAAAACTGAACGCATAAGGAAAGCAGCGCCAGAAACCTGACCACATTCACTCCTTCTGGAGCGTTTATTTATTTATTTATTTTAAGAAAGAGAAGAGCAGACATTCATTGGTAGAGAACTGAACATTGGAAGATCACTGCATTTGGCAGTTAATGATCACGTGGTCCTGGGATTTTTAAATCTTGAAAGTGAATTTATTTAACAGCCTGGCTGGGAATGAATATGAGACGAACACACAATAAAACACATTAATCTAAATACAAGTACAAAGAGGCTATTAATTTTCTCCCATTAAATAAACATGTTGTTGGTCTGTCACTGTATGAGGGAAACTTCCTTCATTTTCAAAGCAGCCAAGCTCACGGAACTTACCGTCTGACATTTAAAGCAGACTTCTGCCAGGCAGTCTCGGTAAACATAAGCAAATAAATCTCGCCTGATATGGTTTCGGTCACGTGACGTGCCACAGGCTTCTTTTCGACACTGCAGGTGATCTGGAACAGTCTACAATAATGTGCTTTGTAACATAATTCCATATTCTTCAACTGGATATCTCCAGGAAAATCTGTGCCGTTTTTAAGATCCTGCTAACTTTATTAAACCATTAAGTGAAATACTTAATAAAAACATTCATGTTCCTGTTAATTTGTTAATTTGCAAACCAGAAAATTAAGTAAATCCACAATGTTTACAAAACTAAACATATCTACTGTCATATCACTGTGGGGAAACATTTATTATCAGTAATAATACTGGTTATTGAAAAACATAGCATATATATTAGAAAAAAGATATTGTTCCAGTGCATATCTGACCTAGTTTTTACATTAAATGAGTGAATGATCGCTGTAATCAAACATAATACTGCATTAATTAGGAAGGAGAAGGTGAAGAAAACACCAGAAATGACATTTGCCTCGATTATCATATATATTGTTTATTTTTTTTATTTGGCAAGATAGATTATGTTGCATAAACTGTAGAACATTCCATTTGTAAAAGAGTCAGTCTGTTGACTGGAAAGAATGAGAGAAAATTGATACACATTTGTTTTTCTGTAACCTTGTTGTTTTCTGTAACCTTCATTTTCTGTAACCTTCACATTCCTGAGATGATCAACACTGCTGGCTGAGAGACATGATTAGTCATCCTCTTTATTAATGGATTTGCTTTCTGAAATTTTATTTCTGAAATTTTAATTCTTAAATGATTTAGCACATTTTATAAAGTGTAGATGAAGTAGATATAATAATAGAATATGATTAATTCTCTTTGAATATAAAGATTCATTTATACATTTGAATATATGTTAGAAAAAATATTCTACATAATGGATTTTTTTTTTTATCTGTGAATAATTAAAACAAGTATCTGTACTAAAGATATAATTGATAATTGACTGATAATTGTATGCACTGTATGGAAAAATTTAATCAGTAAAAAAACACCTGTAAAAACTCAATACGGAAAGATCCTTCAAATAAAAACTGTATTATTACACACTATTTTTTACAGTCTTTTCTTAGAGTGTGTGACAAATATGTTTCTCAGTATATGAAAAGTAAATACTGGTGAGGTCTTGGAGGTGAGGTGGTGTTGTTGGAAACATATGATCTGTTGATTAATACAATAGCAGAGCATACAGCATATATAAATCTTTTAATTAATCTTCAAGTTTGCCCTGAAATGGATCTCAACAATGATCTCTCTTTTCAGTAGAAAACACCTTTAAACTCTTCCTCATTTTCTAAATACAGCAGCAATTCATTTAATTCTACCCAACAGTTTGCTTATTGTTTTTAAAATGGATTTGTTCAACAGGCAAAGAGCACAAATATAATAGCTATAAAATGTATAATTACATACAATTTCCCTAGATGGGAATTAAACTCAGAGTTGAATAGTTTTGCATTGAATGAGGCTTACAGCAGTCACACCAGGTGAGTCATTTTCCTATGAGAGTCTACCCTCCCCCTGACAGGTGGAAAAGAGGGCGTCACCTTGAGAGGCATTGTCTCAAAATCATTACAGAGCGCAGGTTTGTGTTAATATACCTTAGGGTTATGTGTTTGCAACACCACAGTTTTATGGCCTGATGCCTGACTTTGTAATAGAAATCATAACCCAAAGTCTCCATTTCAGCATATGGTTATATATTTTATCCTTCAAATAAACTCCACCAAAAATGGCCAACAATGAATTCTTTACCAATAATTATCAGGAATAATGTGACTTGTTCTTAAAAAATTTTTATTGCAGTTTTGTTGAATTTACAATAAACTTAGGTACAGACATTTAGTATATGCATATGATAAATGAAACATTTTGTGCCTTATACATTTTCTAATCACTATCCCTCTTGCCCTTTCCAGTTATTCAGACCGGTTTTGGTCGGATCCGTCTGTCACCACCTATAGCAAACAACTAAAGCTTGCCTAAGGTTTGTAAATTGAGTGGTCGCTCTCAGAATTGGTATTCACATTACTGCCCCAAATGTACAACAATGGGCCGAACAGGTACAACCACTCCAACAGTCTATTGTGTGATGCAACTGACCGTTTGTTTTATATACCAGCTATTGTACTATTTATCTTTTCCGCGCATTCAATTTTAATAATATAAAGCAACGCAATTTATTAGTATAAGTTACAGTACTTAAAGGGTTATATAGGAAATACACTTAACAAATGTCTTTTAACTCTGTAAAAATATCAATGGATAATAAAAAAAAGGTTTTAAGTAAACTATATTGAAAGGTGATGACATACAACCTCAAAAACTGAAATCTAAAAGCAAAAACAAAACAAAATACATATTCAGTGTCTTTGTCCAGTGAAATTTTCATAAGCAAATACATGTAAAGAGTAAAGTCTTCCTCTTCCTGTAAAAATACATAAGTGATAAAAAAGCCATCAGACTGAAGCAGCGAATGTTTTTCTAAAAAAATGTCTCGCTCTCTTACATATAATATACATATAACTGCCTATTTATATTTGCTTAAAAAGAACAAAGAATATATTTTGACAAATTTTGACCGTTGGGTATCAAATGACACACAGACACATACAAAAGAACAGCTGAACAAAAAACATGAAAATTTAAACAAGCGTATTAAAAACATGAAATGTATAAACACAAAAATCCCTGACAGGTAAACCTAAGAAACCAGCCCTTAACATACACACACACACACACGCACACCTGCCACTCATAAACAGATGAAAAGCAAATATTGACAGCATCATATGACCCTTCATTGCGGAGTCCTTTTAGAAGTATCTCCACCCTTTCTGTGAGATCTTCATATCCTTCTAATTTTTCTTTGTTTAAATGTTTCTACAAGAAAACAATTTTTAAACATAGTCCTTCTTGTCATATCCACCATTGGTGGAGCGCGGAGCAGAGTAGCCCATTCTTGGTGGCATGCGCTTCTCCTTTGGAGGACAGGTGCAGCACAGCAATGCTCCTCCAATTATTAACAGAGCAGCAGCGGCAAACCCTATGTAGATGGATGCCCCAAGCTCTCTTTGCTGAGCGGCATTCAGTATGGGGTTGTAGAAGTCGCGAATGGTTTGGTTTGCCACCCAGGCAACCGGAACGAGCTCCAGGATGCCGGCAACAATGAACATCACACCAGAGACGATCATCACTTTAGCCTTGGAGGCTTCATCCTCGATGCAGTTGGTGCATTTGGCGCCCATGATTGAGATCAACACGCCCAGGATGGCCAAGATGACGGCAATGACCGACATGGCTCTGGAAGCCTGAAGGTCTTGCGATAGAGCCAGCATGGAGTCATAGACCTTGCACTGCATCTGTCCGGTGCTCTGTACTACACAATTCATCCATAAACCCTCCCAGATGACTTGTGCCGTGATGATGTTTGCGCCAACAAAGGCCGAGACACGCCACATTGGAAGAGCGCAAGTGATAATACTAATGATCCAACCGATAATTCCCAGGGCTATGCCCCCCATCTCCATTCCCATTGACATGGTGCCTTTTAGGGGAACTTTTTTTACCTAGTAAAAAGGAGATGTAGCTTAGTCGTGAATATCATACACGAATAAAAGCTGTACTAACAAACAGAAGATTAAAAAAAGGAGGGAGGAATGTCATTTACCTAGTGCTGAGATGTCAATACAGATGTATTCGTCCCAGTTCTGTCTTTCTTTGTGTAGCCTGTGAAAGTGTTGTGAAGTCAAACAGCCTTTATATTCTCAAAGAGACAAGTGCGAGTGGAGGAGGACCTTAACGTGATGACGGGGATGTGATACAGGTTTGTGCAAGTTAACTGCCTGCTTGGCTTCTGTGGGGAGAAGGACAATATGTTGGTATTCGTTTTCCATTGTAATCTAATACGTACTAACATTGTGTGGTGCAGAGAAACATGCTCAACCAGGAAAAAGCACCTGCAAGCACAAATCAGTAGTCAAGGGGGTGGAGAATATGTCTTATATTTCACTGGAATCACACTTAGTATTTCACAGACATTGGCGATGTTGTATATGAACTTTCTTAAGATTCAAGACAGAATTGATGGATTGATTTTTATCTTCAACCGTGTTTTTTATTTTATTTTGAGTATTGGTTTTAACAGACGTAGAGAAAAGTCGTTATTGTTGACTCTGTTTCCTCTTTGTCTACAGCATCATAAAACAAGAGAAACAGGCTTTAGTGACAACTAATGAGGACATGCCATTTCATACAGAAGATTGCTGTAATCATTACTGGCTTGTACTTTCACAAACATTGAAAATATTCTTTCCCAAAACTTAATTCTAGAGAACATAAAACTTCAGAAAACAAAGGATGTCAAAAACGGACGTGACGTCAGACACCTCCATCCCCCACAGCCTCTTTTCTGGGTCAAATAAAACGTAGTTGTTAAATTACAAAATTAACAAATTAACTGGTGAAAATATGTATTAAGAAGTATTAACTTTTACCGGTCCAAGTGTCAACTAAAGCATTAACACTGCTAAGTGTTATTAATTCATGCCTGCGTGAATCTGTTGAGGAGGTGGATTTCTCTGATTTATTGTAGATTTTTTTTTGTCTTATAGCTAATATTTCAGCTAACATTTTCGTTATACCTCATTCAAATCATTGCCTTTAGCCTACTTACCTTAAGTAATCTTTTTATTATACCCTTTATTCGTACGATTTAATTAGGTGTACAGTCAGTAGACTAATTACTCCGATGTAATTAGAGTTTGCACATGATGTTGATAATAGGCTAGTGGTTAATACAGCTCGTGACAGGGGCGCGATCTGTTTTAAACTCTGCTTATATATTGATTAAAATATCAACATATTTGTCACGTAAAGAAGCGCTACTTTAAATCGCGTAAAACCTACAAAGGTTTAAGCCATATACTGTATAAAAACAGGTTTAGACTTTCAACGCAGTTTAACGTAGTACCGTCGTACGCGTTCAAGTTCTGCAACGTAAAGCTCATGAATATGTAATGAGGTACGGTACGCGCTCTTTGTTTTAGAAGTGGTTGCTAAAATAGCACCCCATTGTTTTACACTGTTACCATGTGAAACGTTGCTTAACCCAGGTGTAAAAGAACCCGATGTTTTAAAAGATAAATCAAGGTTAAGCACGCAGTGTAGAAAGCACTCAAACGCAACAAATTATCAAAGATCTGAAATGAAGACGTGGAGATTCCTTAATTTATTGGTTTTTGCCTGATCTTTTATTTTAATAATCATAATTTAATTATAAATCAGTTACATGTATTCAAATACATGTTCTAATTATTCAGTGATAAACAACAACAACAAACATACAAACTGTGCACAATAATCTGACAAAACTTTGAGAGGAGCCTGAATCTCAGATTCTCTGGTGTGTTGTCCGGTGGAACTTCAACTAAGAGGCTAAATCCAGTCTGGTGCTTGTGTCTCTCAGATGAAATAAACAAAGCATGTTTTTCTTTTTGTCAGTTTTGCATACATCCACTTGTACATTATTTTGTAACAGAGAGGCTGTATAAAAAATATCTGAAAAAAGATCATTGCTAAAGTTCTATGCTGTCTAGATATTTTCCATATCTAGACAGTTGTCCATCCGATTTTAACAGGCTTTCAGAGAATGAGAATGCCAGGGAAATAAACCATAAACACAACTAAACATTAACGGTTGATTGCAATTCAAACTAAGAATAGCTAAACATATTAGTACAAGATTTTCAGTTTTTTTTAAGCCATTAATACTCTTTTAAACTTAAGTATAAAAATATTACTTCTCAAACATCTTTAGTTAAGCTGTAAAATACAAAAAATTTAAATGAAAGCACACAATACTACAGAAACATAACCACTGTTTTCCCATTATAAATCATCTTACAAATTTGATTTAAAACATACAGAAAACAACATAGCTACTACTCTACAGTATATACTTTATGCAAGTGGTGCTTAAGTGTAAATCAAGAAGTATGGAGTGACAACAGACACTGACTGGACAAAACAACAGCATGTAGAAATATTCACATGAAGAAAAAGTAAACACAATTTTGAGTTACCTCCAACTCACATGTCACAATTACCTTTCAATGAAAGACCGTAAAAATCTAAAGTCCTTTGAGGTCTTCAGACATAGTCTCTCTTGTTCTGGGTACTCGGGACCAGTGAGTGGTGGGCTGAGTAGGCGATACGACTTTGTGGCGGGTACCTCGTCTTATCTTTCGGTGGGCAACTGCAGCACAGGATGGAGCCCCCAACCAGCAACAGTGCCGTGGCAGCCCAGCCAAGGTACAGCGATGCCCCTATTTCCATTTTCTGAGCTTCTGGAATAACTGGACTGTAGAACTCCATAATAACAGTGTGCGCTGACCAGGACACAGGAATAAGCTGCATGACCGCGGCTGTTATGAAAGCGGCACCAGAGCTGATCATCACACGGGCTTTGGCTCTTTCATCCTCAATGCAGTTAGTGCACTTGGCCCCCACTATAGCGACAAAGAGTGCAAGGACACCCACGATGATGGACACCACCACCAGAGCCCGAGCCGCCTGTAGGTCTGCAGGAAGAGCCAACATGGAGTCGTAGACTTTACACTGCATCTGTCCAGTACTCTGAACCACACAGCTCATCCAGATTCCCTTCCAGTACACCTGCGCCGTGACAATGTTGTTACCGATGAACGCGGTGACCCTCCACATGGGCAAAGCACAGCACACAATGCTGAGTAGCCAGCCAAGAACCGAGAGCGTGACTCCCACTATCTCCAGACCGAAAGCCGCCATGTCTCCAATCTTTCTATTTTCAAACTCCCTAAAAAATCTCTCTGGTGTTCGCTGTGGCTCACTGTTTGCCTGTTCAAGTCCTTTAGACAATTATATCAGGAATCTCCAAAATCACCAAAGGACCATTCAAGCATGGAGGTGGGTGTTGACACACGGAATCTCCTCTTCAAGGACGGCTGGAATGTTCTGTCCTGGTAAAAACTTCCCCTGTTCTGAGAAAAGGGCTGACTTGCCTGGGTTCTTACATCAGATGATAAGAAGCAATCTTGGTATTGGTTAGCGTCCTCATAAAAAATGGGAGCTGCATTAGCACTTGGAAAATGTTTAAACCCAAGGTTGGACTATTTGTCAATGTTAATAGATAACCCAAGGTAGACCTGTGAAAAATGCTCTTTAATGAACAATCATTGAAAACCTAATGTAAAAGTCTAGTGTCCATAATGCATCCATACTGAAGTTTTAAAGTTTACCTAAAATAAACTGCTCTCGTCTACTGATTAAACATTATCAAATTATATTGAGACTTGATACACCGCTAGTTGTTAATATGAAAACAACAACAACAACAAATGTATCACAGTTTCTATGTCTCACAGTTGTGATTCCAAAAACAGCCAAAATGTAATCATAACATTTTATATGTTTCTTAATATATAAAACACAAGGGAAGTGGAAATACAAAATTGCTGTTGTGGATTATAAACTTCCTCTTACTGAATTCAAATTCCTGGTAGTAATCTAGGCCAACTTTGATTGCAGGCCATAAAATATAGCCTTATGTAGAATATTTTCCGATGCCCATGTCCTGGTTTTATAACAATTAAATTTAGTGATGCAACCCAAAAACAAGTATAAGGAAGTGAAACTATGAACTGATAGGCTAAGTCCACATGTGCATAAGGAGGTTATACAGTTTTAGTTTAAAAATGCAAAACATGCCGAGAGAGAGCAGATAAAGTAAAACTGTGGTGACCTATCATGTTATGTCAATGTGTATTGCAGTTCAAGCTTTGTTCACTTTGGAGAAAAAGACACGGTTCTTCAGATGTGTACACACTTATGAAAGCAGGAATGTGTGGCAATGTTGAAAATGAAGTTGTTGTTAAACCAAAATGCCAAAACTTTACTTATGCCTTTATCATGACATTGATATCACACGAATGTTAAAGCTCTTAATGCATGGCTTTCACAGAATTATCATGGGTGTGAAGATGAATAAGTTACATTTAGTCCAAAATGTCATTAAATTAATATTATAAAGTGCTATTTGTTTTTTGCAATTGGCATTTTATTTATTAATCTGCTTAATGGTTCATTTATTCTACAGCATTTAGTAGTTTTATCTGGTTTTGTTTATACTTGACATCTTTTGACCTGTAGATCTGTTTATTTGCTAAACAGCACTGACTAATTAATGCTTTCCTGATAACTTCAGAGACAATAGAGAGGGTCATATGCGCATGGGAAATTCAATGTAAATACAGTAATGTGTTTAAACCAGACTATGTGTTAGTAAATATTTGATTAATCCACTAAGTTGATAAGCAACCTGCTTGATATTGATATGAGGAACTTGATAAACATTTTACTTGACATTCAATAAAAACTCAAATATGTACACAGACACACCCAGAGAACCCAAAGATGAGGATAATGAAAAGCTTTTTAGGACAAATGCTAAACCCATAGAACCTTTTAAGTGAAGTAAAAAATAAAAGAGAAGAAGAAATAGTTATTGCCATGTTTTTACAAGACTGCTTCAAACCGGTCTATGTTTGATAGGTGAACATGACATCATGTGCAGTGTGTTGGCTTACTTCCTTCTCAGAGAACACTGATAATATTGAAATGAGTTTCTGTGAGGCACCATGATGTTGATGACTAATGAGTTTCAGTGGGAAGATATTGTTCTTTTTAAAGAGGGTGGGAGTGAACAGTGGCACTCCACTTTACTTACAGTATTTGTAATTATTTCCTGAGTTGAATTAATATAAGTTCTTCTTATTATTTAATTGTTTATTTTATTTTATTTTATTTTAAGTGGAATCACTTTTCTACATCCAAGACCCAGCAAGCACAAAACGTTTTTACAACATTTTACTAGCTTTTGGTTGCCGTATATTGCAGTATAACATTTTTAATTGCACCTATGATTAAAATATAAACTAAAATAAAAACGTTTCAGAGACTGATTACATAATTTAAACTGTGAAAATAAAGAGACAACTGGCACAACAGGCAGACATTACTCTTTTCTCCAAAAACAACAACAACAACAATAAAAAATAAACCCGAACAAAAATGGACTAAACTCCGCGCGAAGAGACACTTTCACATCACGACAAATGATATCGATAACTCATCAAAAGTTTGAAGATAGTGTTTTCTCGTTTCGGAGCTGGTTGTTACACAGCAAATAACAGAACGGACACTCGTCGCGAGTTTCGAGGTGACGTATGTGATAGAACTTGAATAAATAAAGCAATAATAAAACGACGAAACGCTTGGTGCGTGTGACAGCTGCGTCACTGATCTAGGACTTCAGTCTTCAGTGCAATTACATGTGTAGCCACTAGTGGGCATACATTTACAATACAAAACATGTCAATCACATGTAATACACTGTGAACATGTAAATGTTTCTTTTTTTGTTTTACTTAAGTATTATGTAATATTAATAAGCTATATTAAGTAATACTGTATGTAAAAATGTAAGTTTTCTTTGTGAATTGCATTCTGTGCTTGCAATCTTAGCAGTATCACAAGTGACAGCATCCACTAAATTCCTTAAAGGGGTCATACGATGTTGCTAAAAAGAACATTATTCATTTTTATTATTTGGTGTAATGAAATGTGTTTATTTGGTTTAAGGTTCAAAAAACATTTTACACATACTGTACTGTAATTTATTTTTGTTTACATGCCCTTATTTGTGTATTGTATTTTATATTTAATCTGTATCTATTTGTATTTTTATGCTCTACTGTTAGTGTTATCTGTATGCACCAAGGCTCTAAGAGTAACACAGTTTACATTTTCTGTATGTATGTGCTGTACATATGGAAGAATTGACAATATAGTAGACTTGAATACTGCACATTACTGTTTCTTCTAGTGCTTTGTGATTGGCCAAAAGCCTTGAGCGTATGATGGAAATGTTACGCCCCTTGCCATACTGTGATGCGCGTCCCAGTCAGAACACCTGTGCGATGAGCCAAAAACAATAAAACCCATTACAAACGAGCCATTTGTTGTATGGGATGAAATTAGACTCAAAATGATTAATAGATGCACGCAAAAATATCAATGTACTACATCAATTTTAGACGTATCTTACGAACCACAAACAAATGCCTTTCAATTTGATTTGGGATTAAATGATTGTGCAGCGATTTGTACATATACAGACAGGTTTGCGCATACAAATTTTCTGTTCTGCATTAATATATCATAAATTGTTCATGCAAAAAGGAATCCATGCATATGTGGATCGGGTGACACATTAATTGACGTCTAGTTCGAGTTGATCTTGTTCGGTTCATTTGGATTTTGAGACTTCATTTTCACAGTTTTAAGCATTTCACGTCCCACACACAAACAACTACTAACAATCAAGGCCCAGTGCAATTAGACCCATTGACATGGTCCCTACACAGTGTTCATTGCTCCCTACTCCTTGAGCAGGGAAAATCTGTTGATGTTTCCTTCACTTCGAAACATTAACTCACAGATTTGCGCCAAGCAACGTCTGCACATATGGGTAAGTGTGACATCATATACCTCTGTGTATAAATACAATTTAATTTCATGTCTCACACACTTCAATGCACTTTGAATAGAACATATACGTTTGCTTATATTGTAATAATGGTTTCCTCCCTCCAATTTTTACCCATTTCACATTGTGATGTATACATGTGGGAGCGTGTTTAAACGAGGCATTTTAGGAGGGCATGGACAAGTCTTAACTTTTATAAAGAATATTTCTTTGGGTTTGAGACTTTAGTCTTTGCAACTTTAGGGTTTACCTATTGAGTTCAAGATTTGCTGCTTTCTCAGAACAAATCCCATGTGAAACAGACCTTTATCATTGAGCAAGGGTGTCTCTGTTGACTTGATGGTGAAGATTTAAAAACGCAAGGAAAACACAAACACAACCTTTGCCAAGTCGGGCCATCATACTGGCCTTAATATCATTCTTCAGTTAAGATAATTATAAGACTATGCATTACACCTTCTGAAGTGAATGAATACATTATTTAATATTACATCTTTATTTATTTATTTATTCTATTTATGGCACAAAATATAACTATGCTAGAAACATTTAAACTTCATGTATAATGTAATATATTTTTATAATGTATATATTTCCCATTCAGTTCTTTTATATTTGCGGTTCACAGCGTGTTCTCACTTAAGGAACAATATCAACTCATTCACTTCTCTTTGTAAATGAGGCTTCATGTTGTGGATGAGAATGAAATTGATTCCCATTTATTCTCCTTGCTTTATTAGAGGAAAATGTAGCTTATATACACACATAAACACAAACTGTGTTGACTACAAGATTTGATTATTCTGTTATTATCATTTAAACAGGCTTGTTGATGTGACAATCTGTGGTGAGCTGTTCACTCTAACCCAGACAAAGTGTCAACATTTCACGTGTACACCAGTACAAACCGCTTTGACCAGCTCAGGTGGGTACAGGTGCTTTTTGGCTGCTCCTCCCCCGCACTGAGGCACAATGTCAGGGAACCTTTGAGAAATAGTTTTCAGGGGAATTGCTAATGTGCTGAGTAAGACACTAAGTCAATATAGCAATTGTTACATATGTGTCATAACCAGAAGTAACAGTGTTTCATTTACGATATCTTTGTTTCTAGGAGTTTCACTTGAGAATTGAGCAACCTAAGGAAAACATCACACTCCATGCCTGCTCTATTGTGTCATATGAAACTAGTTGCCACTTTCTTAATACTTTGACCATGACGGAGCACAAAGCACAAACCTAAAGAGAGAAATATTATAATGGTCCTTGCTGTGGACAAAATTCCTTATTCCTTATTTTTCATAAATGAAAAACTGATAAATAAATATTAGAATGTATAATTAGAATATATTTTATATCGTGAACAAGTCGATCTTTTGTTCATTATCTGGCTCTGTGTTCATCTTCAGTTCTGTCTTCACAGCAGTTCAGTCAGTGTAAATGAATTACTCCGGGATTTTGGTTTGTTTTAACTCAGAGGGAGTGTCAGCCACATTAAAAAAGTTAACAGCTTAAGTCATTTGTGGATTAATGCTTATTGGAGACGCGAACCGTTTCGAACGATTCAGTACGATTTGGTGAACTGGTTCAAAAAGATCCTGTTACATCGAATGATTCGTTCGTGAACCGGATATCACAAACTGCTTTGTTTTGAACTCTCTCTCACAACAGACACGGAAGAGAAGACAATGCTGAATAAAGTCGTAGTTTTTGCTATTTTTGGACCCAAATGTATTTTCAATGCTTCAAAATATTCTAACTGACCCTGTGATGTCACATGGACTACTTTGAAGATGTTTTTCTTACATTTCTGGACATGGACAGTATACCGTACACACAGCTTCAATGGAGGGACTGAGAGCTCTCGGACTAAATCTAAAATATTTGAAACTGTGTTCTGAACTGTCTTGCTGGTTTGGAACAACATGAGGTTGTTATTAAGTTATTAAGTTATTAAGTTATTAATGACATAATTTTGCTATTTGGGTGAACTATCCCTTTATTTTACATGTATTTATATTAGCTCACTAAGTGATGAATTCTGAGATCCCTCAACAATTTCCAAAAGTAGTTCCAAAACATAGTTTTTTGCTCCCTGGGAAAATGATTTCTTCCTGTCAGCGGCACTTCCTGTCTTATATTCTGTCCTTGGAAAAAAAAACTGAGCCCTCCATAGACTTTTACATTGATATTTACATTTTGAAGAGTAGATAATATTTTGAGAGCCATATAAGGTACTGCATCCATAACTATAAATGTCATGGCAGTGACTCATTTAAGCTTTGGCTTAGTCGCACCTCATGAAGTAACTACAAAACCAACAGATCGATCAATTTGCAGAAGTCCCTCCCCCAGAGCTCACAGGCTCTTTAAAAGCATCAGCATGCAGCCTTTCTGAGACACACACCTGTAAGCAGTGCAAAGAGAGCCACCTCAAGAGACTAACAAGAAACAAAGATCATGGTGTCTGCTAGGCTTCAGTTACTGGGCACTGCCCTGGCCATCATAGGATGGATCGGTGTCATTGTGGTCTGTGCTCTTCCCATGTGGAAAGTCACAGCTTTCATTGGTCATGTCATCATCACGGCGCAGACTTCATGGGAAGGAATCTGGATGAATTGCGTTGTGCAGAGCACAGGGCAGATGCAGTGTAAAGTCTACGACTCCTTGCTGGCCCTCTCCTCAGACCTTCAGGCCGCCCGTGCCCTCACCATCATTTCCATCGTGATTGGGATCCTGGGCATCATGCTGGCCATGGCTGGAGGTAAATGTACCAATTGCGTTGAGGACGAGAGCGCCAAATCTAAGATCGGTATCACTGCCGGTGTGATATTCATCATTGCTGGAGTGCTGTGTCTGATCCCGGTGTGTTGGACGGCTAACGTCATCATCCGGGACTTTTACAACCCCTTGGTCCACCAAGCACAGAAGAGAGAACTGGGAGCAGCTCTTTACATTGGCTGGGCAGCCGCTGCTCTGTTGATCATCGGGGGAGGTTTGCTCTGCTGCAACTGCCCACCAAAGGAAGAAGCGGGAAAATACACAGCCAATTATAACGCTGCACCTCAATCTGTAGCTTCTGCACCATCTGGCAAGAACTATGTGTAAATGATGAACTCTAAAATGAACACTTTAGTGCCTATAATGTTTACAGTCTTGATTTGACCAAGATGTAGCGTCTTAAAAAGAGTTTGCAGCAGGTATCACAAGGACTTGAAAAGCAGTCAATTAAAAACTGATGCTACAAGTTTTCCTAACATCTAAAATTGGTAACCACTTCTGAAACATCTGCAGTTAAAGGAGGCTAATCTGAAATCTGTCTAATGTATGATAAATTTTTCCTCTCAAAATATTTGTCATTTTTTATGTTTTTTTTTTTTTCATTTAAAATGTATTTTAATTTTTTTCAAGCAGACTTTTTGATCTTTTATGATTTTGTAAATATTACTGTTTTGTACAACATATTTATCTGGGGTGTATTCCAGAAAAGAGGTTCAATAAACATAAAACTTGAACTCTGAGTTGACTTACCCTGATCAGAACAGCTGAATTGAAGAGGCTGACTCTGAGTTCAGCACGTGCATCATGACTACAAAAAAAGCAATGAACAATAGAACTCCGGTTTTACAATTCGTCATGCAGGGCTTAAAGTTCTCTGGCACGATGCCGAATTTCCGGCATTCAGTGTTTGGCTGTAAAAAATATATAAATCTTGTTGATTGATATCACTTTCAAGTCCATGAGTTTGCTTACCAATGGTATGAGAGGAGCACAGTTTTCACTCTCAACCAAACTAAGATTACTAGCCAATCTTATAAACATGAGACCAGGATAGGAGTGGAAAATGGCCCTCGATTTTCTCCCAAATAGGCCCACCAAAACTACAAACACTACTATTTCACAATATTCACAATTCTGTTGCATTTATGCAAAATAACGTCACAACACCCATGAAGACCCTGCTGATAAAAACGATAGAAACCATCACAGACAGTCTAATGATTTCCACTACAAACAATAAACTTTTAACCATTAAAACCATTAAATAACATGTAGTATGTTTTTTGTTATGGTTCCTATTAACAAAAGATTAATTTTTTTCACTAGGGGACTGAAATAAATGTATTAATTTATGAATTAAAATAATTTAAATCTATAGAAATAGAGCAGAATGCAAAATCTATAATATGACAATAATAAGCATAAACCTAGGATCTAGAAACCTGAAACAACAATTTGACTATTTACATGTCTCTCTCTCTCTCTCTCTATCTATCGCTCTGTGTCATGTTAATCAGACTAATCACGTAATTTCCTATATTTTCTAACACAATAGGCCTAGAACTCAAATAGAATTGCTGCTGTTTCTTTATGAATCAATGGAATATTCATGTCAGACAATGCGGAGTAATGCATAAGTGAACGTTCGAACTAGGGGTGTCATGGGATAGTAATATAGTGCTCATGCTCTATAGCAGAGATTGGCAACTTTAAAAAGTGATGAGGGCCAGTATTTTTCTACTTCATAGCAAGGGGCCAGATTACTAATCCACATTCACACACCTTTTACATATACTTTATAGACTATATTTAATGTAATTTGTTTTTAAAGATTGTATTAACTATAAAACTTGTGCAGTTAAGCTAATTCAGAAGGAAAACTTTGTTGTCAGTTGACAGCAATATAACTCTAACAAACATCTCAATTGCATAGTCTTTAAATTTGTAACAAACAAATGTTAACTTAGCTATCGGCGCGTAAGCACATCAAGTAAAAAACATGCAATGTTGTCATCAAACTGCACTTTCCACATGTATACCTTAAAAAATTTCAGCCTCTGGATCTGATTCTGGATCATAAATAAACGGCTGAATCTGACTGTTAGCCATGGTTTGTTTTGGATGATGTTTTTTTCCTCACGGTACTGTCACAGCTTCCAAACGCTCTCAACGCAAAAGCCTACTTGCGCTCGTGATTCTTTAGCTCCGCCCACACGTCACGCCTCCATCCGCTCGTGTTTTTCCGGGAAAAAACGGTACAGACTATCTTTCTCTTATAAATGTAATAAAACTAAAGGCTTTTTGGAGTTATGAAGGATGCAGTACTACTCTATAGGTACTCAAGATTAACAGGATATTGAGTGAAAACGAGCATTTCACCCCCCCCCCTTTAAGAAAAAAAAAAGAAAAGAAAAAAGAAGCAAAATAGAAAAAAAACAATAACAAAATTTAAAAAACAAATTATTTAATCTGACAAAAAAACTAAAACAATAAATAAAATTAAAAATAAATATCTATTAAAACAATTAAAATAAATAGCAGCTTATTAACATATATAAACAACATTAATGTTCACATTGTTGGTTATAAAAAGCCCTTTCTTTAAATTATGCTTAAATTAGTTAATTAATTGTGGTATTGAATTCCACTGATGTGATGCTCTGAATGTAAAAAACAGCTTGACCAAAGGGTTTTCTATGTGGAATTATGCAATCAGCCTTAGCTGCACCTCTAGATATTCTGTTTTCAGTAAATTTAAATGTAATAAAATCAACTAGAGGAGGAGGAGATAAACCATGAATACTTTTATGAACTAAAACATTTCTAAACTTGATGTGATCAAACGTGATATTTTCCCAGCTAAGCAGGTTAAATGTATTTAAGATGTGACAATGGTGAATTTTTTTTTAAACTAAAACTGTAAGTGCTTGTTTGTACAAAAATTATAATGTTTTTAGAACTTAGCATGTGTGGTATAGACCAACTTGTCAGACAATAAAATACGAGAATGAATCATAAATTGAAAATATACCTTTTCAGCCTAATTTGATCAAATTGTAACAGTGTTGTTCAGTACAGTCATGTAATTTCTTGGTTTTGATATTTTATTTGGGCAAATTGTTATTGCCTCATCATCGTTGGTTTAAATATTATCATACACTGTAAAAAAATTATTGTGATATTAACAGTAAAAGACTGTGAAAATGCTACAGTAAAAACCTGTTCTATCAGTAAGTTTCCATACTATATACGGAGAATAACTGTTACATTTAATGTAATTTTACAGTAAAAGAATGTTAGAATATTTTGGAAGTAAAAAGAAAATCATTGTTGAATTTACAGTAAAAAACTGTAAATTGACACTCCCAGAATTCCCTGCATGACACTTCATATTTTATGTTTTTTTTTCATTGAAATAACTGTTTCTTCTTAGTTTTTTTCTTATCAGTTGTGTACATTAGGGTTTTATCTTTCATCTTAATTTGTTAAATTAATGTTTATTGCATTATTTCAGTATCATGTGTGTTACAATGATGGTGTTTAGTGTTTGATTGAATGACACTGTGCACCTTATATATCCCTTCTCAGCTTGTGGAAGAGTTGTTAGTGATGAGTTTTTATTAATTATGTTACTTTCTCATCACCACCAGTTTTTGGTGGTTATCAGTGCATTACAATGGTTCAAAACAGATATTAGTTCTTCAATATGTTGGTTTATTAACATTAGGGAGGGGGGCCATATACCCATGACCGAATCTCCTGCTCCACCTTGGCCCAGGATCACGGAGGATATGCCATGGCCTCCCCAGTCTCCCAATCCGTCTTGGTCTCCCGTGTCTCCCAATTTGCCTTGGTCTCTCGAATCCCCTGATCCGCCATGGCCTCCAGAGTCTCCAGATCCACCATGGCAACCCAAACTGCCTGCTCTGCCATGGCTTCCTGGTCCGCCCTGTGCTCACTCCCACGTGCTGTCCAGGAGGGGGACGATCTTTCATATGATTGTTCCCATTATCCTTATTTGGTCCTTCCTGTGCCTGTCCTTGTCATGTGAATTTCTCTCCATTTGTCTCATTATCAGTTACCCTCCTCATCTGTCTGCCCCCCGTTATCTGCCCTATTTAGTTCTAGCCCATTCTGTTCTCCCTTGTCTGCTGTTTAAATAGTTTAAATGTTAAAGGTCTTAAATGTCATCCCTGATGTTCACTGTCTCCTTGTTTTCTAAATAAATTCCATCTACATATTCTTCTCGTCCCTTCCTGCCCAAGAGACTGTGACAGGTAGAGTATTGAACGAATAGGCTATTTGTTTTCATGTTATCCCACAAGCAAAAAATAATAGGTCTAATAATAATTTAAGTGCACTTTTAGTATTTTACAAATGATTTGCCAATAGGGTAAGAAAAATACGATAGATTTACTTTATGTAAAAAGTAAATACTTTCTTAGTGATAGATCCTATTTACAGTAGGCTAAGTGCAAACAGATGCTATTTACACTTAGTGAAAATAGTGATACATTCTAACCATGTAAAAGTAGCGGTTCTTTGCAATAAGTGTAAATAATAATTTATAGAAACATTTTAAAAAAATGGAGTTGTTGAGGTTTTTTATTTTTTTTTATTTATTTTTTTACAGCGAATGTATGCAATAAAACACAGGAGGATGCTTTTATTCTTATTTTCTTAAAGTCATAAACATTTTAAATTATGTATTTAGCTTGATTTGGTGGATTTTTTTAATAGAAATTGTCAAACTCCATACAGTAAAAAAAAAAATAAGTTCACTACACTTGCTATGAGTAAGTTGTTTTATTTACTTTTATTTCTAAATACTTTCAACTTATTTCAGGTAAACTGAACTTGAAAAGTTGTCAGTTTACATTTTTCTCAACTTACAATAGCACATTCAACCAAATAAATAACACATTTTGTTCCATATTGTCCCTTGCAAATGAAAAAATGTTAAGGACAAGCTCATAAAACTTGTTGAAATCATACCGAGGTTCCAGAATTCTGTCTAGATCACTTTTCAGTGTTTAAAACATTGAACTGTGAAATAAATTGTAAACATTAAATATCTCCCCCTGTAATAAATTACAGAAAGAATTACTGATATATAATTTCTCAAAAAATAATATATATATATATATATATATATATATATATATATAATTTTTTTAATCTGAAAAATGTATATTGGTGAAAATTTACTTGAAACAAATTCACGGAAAGTGTATTAATGTATTAATTTTATTACTTCATGTGCTTTTTTGTCTCTCAAAGTAAGGTAGCCACTGACTTAAAAGGATAGTTCACCCAAAAAAGAAAATTTGGTCATTAATTACTCACCCTTGTGTCGTTCCAAACCCCTAAGACCTTCGTTCTTCTTCCGAACCCGAGACCTTCATATGCAATGCAAGAAAACAAAAATATCAACTTTATTCAACAGTTCTTCTCTTCCCTGTCAGGGGGATAAATTGTGGTTCATTGTGGGCATGGTATGGTTTCCTGTTAGCATCATTTGAGAAAAATAATGAGCAAAATTTTGCTTCTGTTCTGCTTTTTCACTTCAGTAAGGGAGAAGAATATTGTGAAAATAATAAAACATTTTACTTTGATAATAAAATGTAATTTTTAATTATTAAAAGATCACAATTATAGCCTTAATAAAATGTGGGAAAGCCTTTCAGTAAATTAGAAAATAATTGACTTTGACCCAAGTGTATTTCATATTGTGGACGTTATAAAGTGAAAAAAAAAAGTGAAGTGAGAGTGACATTCAGCCAAGTATGGTGACCCATACTCAGAATTTGTGCTCTGCATTTAACCCATCCGAAATGCACACACACAGAGCAGTGAACACACACACACACACACACTGTGAGCACACACCCGGAGCAGTGGGCAGCCATTTATGCTGCGGCGCCCGGGGAGCAGTTGGGGGTTCAATGCCTTGCTCAAGGGCACCTAAGTCGTGGTATTGAAGGTGGAGAGAGAGCTGTTCATGCACTACCCCCACCCACAATTCCGTCCGGCCCGAGACTAGAACTCACAACCCTTCGATTGGGAGTCCGACGCTCTAACCAGTAGGCCACGACTTCCCCTTAAATATATATAAATGTATACTATAAATGTGTGTGTGTGTGTGTGTGTGTGTGTGTGTGTGTGTGTGTGTGTGTGTGTGTGTGTGTGTGTGTGTATGTATGTATGTATATATATATATATATATATATATATATATATATATATATATATATATATATATATATACACACATACACATAGAAGACGTCACCATTTTAGTGTCTGCATCAAATTAAGTCTATAAAAGTAATTTCATATACAAGAAGACATGTTAAATGCTAGTTAAATGCTAGTAATGTGATATTATTTATTTTTTTATATTTGAGAATTCCACCTTTTTATGGTGTGCTATCCGAAGTTACAAAAACACGCAAAAAAAAAAAAAAAAAAAAACACTTAAAAAAAAAAAGTGTGGGGACATGAGCCATGTGCAAATTATATGAATATGTATTTGTCACTTTTTTGATAATACAAACAGCCTTGGGTTTGAAATTAATTAGGAGGAAAGAGCAGGAAATCCTGACCAGCTGGATCAAATCACATAACAATCCACGCCACACACTATAAATAATTCCACTGGCCATTCAGCGTCTGCTAGTTCTATCAAAATGCACACTATCAAAAACGTAATGGCATCTGCTGAGCTTCAGATTTTGGCTACTACCCTCGGGGTCATCGGCTGGTTGGGGGCTATCATTATTTGCGCGCTCCCCATGTGGAAGGTGACCGCGTTTATTGGCACCAACATCGTGACCGCACAGACCTTCTGGGAAGGCCTTTGGATGAACTGCGTCCAGCAGAGCACTGGGCAGATGCAGTGCATGTCCCACGACTCCATGCTGGCGCTACCCCAAGATCTCCAGGCCGCTCGAGCTCTTGTTGTCTTCTCCATTCTCGTGACTTTCTTGGGAGATCTATTGGCTGTCGCTGGAGGCAAGTATGCCAACTGCATTGACGATCCGGATGCAAAAGCTAAAGTGGGGGTCGCGGCCGGCGTGTGCCTCCTGGTTGGGGGCGTTCTGTGCCTGATCCCGGTCTGCTGGTGCGCGCACACCGTCATCGAAGACTTCTTCAACCCCGTTCTATTCGAGGCTCAGAAGCGGGAGCTGGGAGCATCGCTGTTCATCGGCTGGGGCGCGTCTGGGCTGCAGATCGTCGGAGGGGCGCTTCTGTGTTGCCAGTGCCCGAAGAGTGACGGTCGCGGTTACTCCGTGAAGTACTCCGCTCCCAGGTCTGCTCCAGTAGCTAATGTGTGAGACTCGGACTTTCTGAACTGGAATTAGGCGACTTCTCCTGTTTGTTGAAGGAAGAGATGTAAACGTTGTAGTTTATGGTTTTGCATGACTATTTTAACTTAAATTAATGTGGCGTCTTTTATTTATGTATTTTTTTTAATCTTCCACTATAAAGTTTATAGTAGCTACTCAGTTTGTTTGCCCCCACCCCATTTATTTGTTTAAAAAAAAAATATATATCTATATATATCTCAAACAAACTGAATCACACTGTAAATGCAGGTAGGAGGACTCAATCGTGAAATAACCATTTAAAAAGTGACATAAGTGTATACAGGGTCGGCGCCACGAGGGGGCCCCAGGGGGCCTGGCCCGGTCACCTAGGTTACTGTGCCCCCTCACCTCTAGTCAGCACACCACCTTCAGGCCGGCGACACACTGGATGCGTGGCGTGTTGGTTTTTAAATCGGCTCCCATGTTAACAGGTTAGAGCTTACAGACCGCCTGCGTGAGACGCGCGTCTCAGGCGCGGCTCGGAAAACGCGTGCATGCTAGAAATGGAACCGACGCCTATTTTTACCGCGACACGCGCGCGTGCTGGAAGCGTTTCCAGGCAAAATATAATAGGAACATGTGTTTGTCATTTTGTACACAAATACATATGAATTCCTGATATTTTGATATTTGAAAGTCTATAGGTTGACATAAATTCAGATATAAATGTAATTTAAAAAAATTAATGAATAATTATCGATTTTCAAATATTGCACCTGTCAAACAATCTATTTTGCCGTCAATACTTTTGACGGTGTCCTTTATCAGTAGGCGTACACTGTAAAAACTAAAGGTGCCTCAGGTATCCTTTTGAGTAACCGGAACCTTAAAATGTATTTTAAGTGCCTCAAAGCTCTTTTTCTCCTAATATGGTTCCTGGAGGAACCATTATAGTCTTTGCAGTTCGTGCAGGAACTCATGGGATCCTTGAAGCACTTTGTTCCCAGTTCTGAGGTTCTGGAGTCACCCTTTCATTACACTGAGACCTCAAAGTGCTCTGGAGGTTCCTGGAGGAACTACCATTTAAAAAAAGGGTTACTGCAAGCTCTATTAACATTAAAGTGGTTCCTGGAAGATCTCACTTGTAAAAGCCAGCATCTGGAAGAACCCAGAGAAGTGACAAATTAAATGTGACTTTATTATTATTATTTTCCCCTAATGAAATAAGTTAAAATTATTCACAAATAACTGTTCAGCCGTTGTCAAGAAGAAGAAAATTCATGAGGCTAGGCGTCCTCGCGCTCCTGCTGTTTGCTCACGTGCGCGCGCGTGGAAGAGCGATTTCAAATACAAAGAAGTAACGGCTCCTTTCCTCAAAGAAAGAAACAACCCCTGGCCAAGGTGAGTAAAGGCTCCGAAATAAATACACAGATTTATTATTTGTATACTGATTCATACACCGACACATTAAACTGTATGTTTTTTTTTTGTTTTTTTTTTATTAAAATGTTTTTTTTTAACCATTTAATTTAATAGCTGCCATGCTTACCAGTCTAATGCACTTTGTGGGACGAAATGGAGACCACAAACACAAGGTCACAAACAATACGTTAATTATTAGTTAGGTTTAACTTACACATTATGTTTATTGTTTACCTTTATTCATTGTAACTCTTTTCTTCAACTTTTCTAAATTTATTGTTGTCTTTTACGTTTGTTAAATAGTTACACATCCATGTTAACGTACATGTAACGTAAGGCTATTAACGTTAGCCTATTTTTCGAGTCATTTGCACATAACGTAAGGTTACATAAAACTGGTTTTGATCATTTTTTCTCCTCAGAAAATCCAGTATGACTTCTCTAAAAATCTCAAAGGATTCACAGAGCAGCACTATGTAAGTATTTATTTATTTGACATTGAAATAACTGAAATGGTGTTTCAGCTTGGCCTAATCCAAAATTATATATGACTGTGTACACTGTTACACTGAACTGAATTAAACAATAAAAAAAACTACCCTTTTTATTCAGCAGTTAATGTGTGTCTGTAGTGGACACCTGTGAGGCAGTGGACAGACAGCTGCTGAAGTCTGATGCTGGCTGACAATAAACAGACCTCTCTGGATGTACCTCACCTTTTGTAGGTGTGTAAATAAGTTTTGCAGAGACACACTAGAAACCCTTCTAAAACATTCAATTATTTATAGTTTATTAAGTTCTTTTTTTCTTTTCTCTTTTTTATTGTTTTCAGAGTAATTCTAACATTGCCCTTCCTGTAACATGATGATCCTGCTGTCCTGGATGTATATGATGAGGTAAGTATGAGTTTGTCCATGTGTGTATACATATGTAGTGTACACACACAACTTATACACCCATTGTGCACTTAATTAGCCCACAACCATTAATCAATGCACTAATATGACAAAATAATTCCTGTGGTGTTCCTCATTTTTAAGATAATTAAAAAAATAACTGTGCTAAACGAATAAATGTAAATATTTTATTTAATTTTTAGTAAATCACTCTTTTTTTTTTTTTTTTTTTTTTTTTTTTTTTTTTTTTTTTTTTTTTTTTCCAATGAACAGCCTACACATAATCTCAGAACAGCTGTGGTATTAACAAGAGCCCCATTTGGTAAGAGCAGCACTGCAGTCTTTCCTGATGGTGAGGAGCTTCTTGCTGATGAACCTGCCGACATGAGTTCACCTTACCTAACTATGTTCTTTTCAAGATTATACAGAAAAGCAATTAAAAGTACACTAAAGTGCACTGTTTTTCTGCTGTATCTGTTGGCCATTCAGGAGGAGACCATGGACCATTTGCATAAGACTGTGTGTCAGGGCCCATCAGCATTGTAAATCCTCACCATTATGTGCATTAATAACGCTATACTTTGTATTATATCACATTTGTATCAAATTACTAAAAAAAAATAGTTAATGCAAGGGTGTTTCAAATCCAGAGTCTTTTGGAGGAATGCTAAATTTGACATTGTTCTCTCTTCTGACTGCTGTTATCAGTCTGTCAGATTTTTTTCCTTTGATTGAAAGTTGTGAAAATGCTATCTTTAGAGTTTTTGTTTTGTTATTTGAGTAAATGTGAATGCAAAAATATTTGTGATACTCTCCCATTCACTGCTCTCGAAGTTAACCCAACTATAACAACTTCCGCTGCTGAGAAACTGGTTTATTAAGCTATCTTGAGGCTTATCAATTTCTTTATGTCCTGTGATAATTCTTCCAATCAGTTACCACAATTTAGAACCGGAAATAAAATGTTACTATTAGTTGCAAATTGAATTTATTAATTTAAATTGTATCATTGTTGCAGGTACATTAAATGTTTTTTAAAGTTCTAAGATAATTGAGTCACATTTATGTTTATAACTTTACCAAGGTGTAAATGGTTTTTTTTTTTTGTTGTTGTTTTATATTTGTTTCTAGCAATATTAACACTGATGTGTCCATGAATGGGATTGTGATGTGCAGTATTGACTATTTAAGGTTATTATGGATATTGTTGCTTATCAATAAACTATGTTTTATATGCATTTGTTTTATTTTTTTCAGTTTGGTTTTTTAAATCATAAATGTCAATAGCAGGAAAAATAAATAAACCGGGGGAGGGGGGGTTGGTGGTGAAGAACTGAAATTAGGGAAATGGTGCCTTGAAGCACCCCAGGTGGTTCCTGGCCATCCTAATAAAAGGGTTCCTCCAGGAACCATTGAAAGTTCCTCAGAGAACCATCCCCATTTAGAGTGGTGCCTAGAAGCTCTTCAGAGGGTTCCGCCGGTGTGGCGAAGTGAAGAACCCCAAAAGGTGCCTCCAGGAACCTTTAGTTTTTACAGTGTAGGTGTAAGTGTGTAAAAAAAAGTTATTAGATATTGTTGTCATGAAGACAAGAGCCTGGTCTGTCAACGGTCCCCCTCCACAGCAGCAGCGCACCAGCGCTACGCCACTGGTTGCCACCCTAGGTTCTTTTTTTGCTCAATCCTGCCAATATCACTCTGCAAGGAGAGGATACAGACCTTTTAACTGAGATGAAACATATCTTCACCTGCCGAATGTGTGCGCAATCTCCGCAGCGAAGATGAATTCTGCATTCTCTGTGACACAGTTACAACAATCACTAAAAATACACCTGTTTCAGCAAAACGGAGGCGACAGGTAAACAAGAACCTGACGGAATATGTAGTTGAAGAAACAACTGCAGCCAACATCATTGATAAAGTGGAGCTACGCAGGCTGTACTTCAGTGCTTTGGGTCAGTGGAGTAGCCACCTAAAAATAGATACAGAATTATTTTTTATAGTCTCAATAAAAAATGTTTAATTAACTTGGATATTGTTGTTTAAAATCAACCCTTTCACGCGTAAGTTCAAATATTTTAAATGACCCCTTGTTTCCATGGCGACGCGTCATGATTGTCACGTGACACACAGTAGCCACAATAACTAACAGATATATCGCTATTCGTTTTATTTAGTTTTTCATTTTTTATTAAAATATATATGCAAACTTGCTTACCATGTCAACTATCTGATATTCCGATTCTTCTTTATAAATTATCTTGATCTATAACGAGATGAGCGCTCAGCCGGAGAGGGGGTTCAGCGAAAAATCGGCAGCTGTCAGCAGGAAGTGGCTGTCACTGGCAGCAGGAAGCGGCTGCCAATAAAACCGGATGGCAGCTGTCGCTAATACCCGGAAATTGGAGGAGGCTGCCGGCGGCAACCATAGACAGTAAAATAAATGGACACAGCGACCCCATTGGAACTCAATTGAGACAAATGATCATCTCGGTTACGTATGTAACCTTGGTTCCCTGAATAGGGAACGAGATGCTGCGGTGACGTCACCACGTATGGGAACACCTCTGGTGTGACGAATGTCTGAAGCCCTATACCATCCCGCCAATCCTATTGGCCAAATGGCGCATAGCACCACCCTGCGCATGCGCGCGCATGATATACCTGGGTGCAGCGCGCCATTTCGCTCAGATTTCATGACTGAAGATGAAGAGTTATCAAGGTACGGAACGGCCAGAACCGCAGCATCTCGTTCCCTATTCAGGGAACCAAGGTTACATACGTAACCGAGATGTTCCCTATCATAGGTCACTTCGATGCTGCGGTGACGTCACCACGTATGGGAACGATATACCAAAACGCCTGACGTACCTGATAACTGAGATCCGAGGAAGCAACTGCTCAAGCGGAGAGAACCCGGGAGCCAGGGGCCATCCTCACATCCAGACTGTAGGACTTGATAAAAGTGCTCGGTGAGGACCATCCTGCCGCAGCACAGATATCATCCATAGAAGAGCCACTGAGAAAAGCTTGAGAAGAAGCTACAGCTCGAGTGGAATGAGCCTTAACCCCTAAGGGCGAAGCGAGTCCGCGCGCCTCATAGGCCAAAGAAATTGCCTCCACCAGCCAATGGGACATGCGCTGCTTTGTAACTGCATGGCCCTTACTTTTATGTCCAAAGCAGACAAACAGCTGGTCAGATCCACGCCAAGGGGCTGTGCGATCCACATAAGTCTTTAAAGCTCTCACAGGGCAAAGACTTAGATCTCCTGACCCGGCCTCGGCAGGTGAAAAAGCTTCCAGAACCACTTGCTGAAAGCGAAAAGGGTTAGATGCGACCTTAGGAACATAGTTAGGCCTGGGCCGCAGCAGCACCTTCACAGAGCCTGGTGCAAATTCCATGCATGAGGGTGAAACAGAAAGAGCCTGTAAATCCCCAACTCTCTTGAGGGAGGATAAAGCCATGAGAAGAAGTGTCTTCAGTGTCAGGATTTTATCTGATACGGTCTCCAAGGGCTCAAACGGATGCCCTGATAAACCTAACAACACAATGGATAAATCCCATGAAGGAACTCGCACAGGGCGGAAAGGCCTCAGCCGTCGCGCACCCTGTATGAAACGAGAAACTAATGGATGACGCCCCACAGAGGCACCGCCTATGCATTCGTGGTAAGCTGAAATGGCTGCCACGTAAACCTTTAAAGTGGCTGGTGTAACGCCATCCGAGAAACGCTCCTGGAGGAACTCCAGCACTGAAGCCACTGGGCAGTAAACTGGATCCACATTATGATTACCACACCAGGCTGTAAACAGTCTCCACTTGAAAGCATATAAGCGTCTCGTAGAAGCTGCTCTAGAACTCAATATAGTCTCAGTAGTTTCAACAGAAAGACCGGGACATACTAATGCACTCCGCTCAGTGGCCACGCCCACAGTTTCCACAGATCTGGCCTCGGGTGCCAAATCAGCCCCTGTGCTTGTGATAATAAATCCTGTCTGATGGGAATCTCCCACGGAGAGCCCGCTAGCAGACTGATCAGATCCGCAAACCACGGCTGCGTGTGCCATCGCGGAGCCACCAGCAGCAGCTGTTCCACTCTGTCCCGGCGTAATCTGCATAATACCGCTGGGATCAAACGAATCGGAGGAAAAGCATACAGACTGGTCTTGGGCCAGCTGTGAGCTAACGCATCCACGCCCAGGGGCGATGGGGAGCGTAGGGAGAACCATAGCGGGCAATGCGTAGTCATGCTCGATGCGAATAAATCCACTTTCGCTTTGCCGAATATCCGCCATAAAAGATCCACCGTCTGGGGGTGTAATCGCCATTCTCCCTGTTCCAGAGCCTGTCTGGATAGCAGATCCGCTCCGAAATTCAATCGTCCGGGGACATGAATGGCCCGGATCGAGAGAAACTTGTCCCGAGACCACAGAAGAACACGCCTCGCCAGCCTGCACAGGGGGCGAGAGCGCAATCCTCCTTGATGGTTCAGATAAGACACAACCGCTGTGTTGTCTGATCTGAGCAGCACATGACGGCCGATCAGCAGATCCGCGAAATACTGGAGAGCCAGAAAAACTGCCAGTAATTCCAGTCTGTTTATATGCCAGCCGCGCTGAGCCGCTGTCCACACTCCGTGGGCTGGTCGCCCTCGACACACAGCTCCCCAACCAGTCAAAGACGCGTCCGTCGTGACAGTCTCTCGGAAAGCATAAATTCCCAATCGAACTCCTGACAGGAGAAATTCGGTTGACATCCAAATTTTTAGCGACATCACACACCGCCGTGTCACCGAAATCGTGCGATGCGGGAGACAACGGGGTGAAATATTCCGCCTTTTCGTCCACCACTGAAAGGGGCGCATTTGAAGCAATCCCAGACGAATCACGGGGGATGCTGCTGCCATTAGACCCAAGAGCCTGAGGCACAATCTCACCGTCACCGTGCGACCCGCTTTGAAGTGCCGCACGCATGACGCAATCGACTGAGCGCGCGGGAGAGAAAGCTTCGCTGTCATCGCGCGAGAGTCCAGATCTATTCCAAGAAAAGTTATCCGTTGAGAGGGAGTTAAAACACTCTTCTTGAAATTTGTTCGTAAGCCCAGGCTGTTTAAATGATTCAGCACAAGATCTCGGTGAGAGTGTGCTTGAGTCCGCGATTGCGCTAGCACCAGCCAATCGTCCAAATAATTCAACACACGAACGCCCTGGAGCCGCAACGGGGCCAGAGCTGCGTCCATGCATTTTGAGAACGTACGGGGCGCTAAAGCCAAGCCAAAGGGAAGAACGCGGTACTGATACGCTTTGCCCTCTAAAGCGAATCTGAGGAACTTCCTGTGTCTCTTGACGATCTGAATATGGAAATACGAAAAAGCGGCGGCTGTGCGAGCCGTCATAAACGGGCCGTTTGTGCAGGGTCCTTGAGTCGTCCCTCGAACTCCAAAAGCAGGATTGCGCAGAGTGTCTGAGGGAGCGTCTATTATTACAGCTCGATCCAATGTTGCTCGAGGCGCTGTTAGCGGCGAGACAATCAATGTTTGAGCATGGGGACTGCAATGAGAGTGTGGGATGCGCGAAAGCGGTCCGACAGCGCTCTCTAGCGGAGGGCACAGTCCCTGGCAAGCAGCAAAAATATCAGGAGCTGCTATTCGGCACCCGAGAACGAGAGGCTTTAGCCGTCGAGGTCAGGTTCAATCGCTTACGTTGACGCTGGTGCGCCGGAGGAAAAACCCTAGGGCCCCAGTCCTTACGAGGAGGCGCCATGGGTGTGGGTTCCTCTCGAGAGGCTGCTCGCTGGCGGTGAGAGGAGGTTGAGCGAGAACGCGCGGGCGCTTGCCGGCGTTCGACCTCCCTGGGTCTGCGGGGAATCAGCTGGCGGAAAGCGGCTGATTGCTGTTTCGCTGCCCTGAACTTCTCCACTACTGACGTGACAGCCTCACCGAACAAACCATCCCTGGAGACAGGGGCATCCATAAGGAAAGATTTATCCTTCTCCTTAATATCGGTGAGATTAAGCCAGAGGTGGCGCTCAACCGAAATCAAACCGGCCATAGTACGGCCCACTGCACGAGCGGTATGTTTGGTAGCGCGTAGCGCCAAATCCGTAGCTCTACGCAGTTCTTTAACTGCCTCCGGTGTGATGCCCTCACCTTCATCCAATTCCTTCAATAACTCCGCTTGGTAGGCCTGAAGGACCGCCATAGAGTGGAGCGACGCAGCCGCCTGACCAGCCGCCATGTAGGATTTACCCACCAAACTAGACGTGACTCGACACGCCTTCGAAGGAAGAAGGGGGCGAGACTTCCAAGCCGCGGCCGAACTAGGCGCAAGGTGTTCGGCGAGAGTCTCTTCCACCGGGGGCATCATAGTATAGCCATGGTTCGCCATATCAGAAACGGTGGCGAAATCCGCGGCCGCGGCGTTAGTAATCCGCGCCGAAAACGGCTGTTTCCAGGACCTCGAAACCTCCTGGTGGAGGTCCGGGAAAAAAGGCAAAGGCCTCCGGGGCTGTGTAGGTTTCCGACTGGTTAGAAAACGGTCGTCCAGCTTGGAAGAAGGTTGGGCCTCGGCCTTGTCAACCTCCCAGTCTAGCCCCAATTTACCCACCGCACGAGAAACCACATCCAACAGCTCACTGTAGGAGGGGGAAACACGCCTCTCCTGTCCGCTAGGAGGAAGAGGGCTAGTGTCAGTCGCGAAGTCCTCAGACCCCGAGGCCGCGGTGGATAAAACATCGTCGTCATAGCGTCCACAACCGAAGGAGATGGCGGTGCATGCCTCCGGTGTGGGAAGTAAATCCTCATTAGAGAAGACGACGGGCTCAGTATAAGTTTTATTCTGCAGCAGGGTAGGGGAGAGCGAGCGATGTGGAGAATATTCCAGCGCTGCGCTGTCCACAAAATCCATGTCGCACGTGTCACCCCAGGCCCTCGCCTCGTGCGGTGCCTCGGCAGTCGCAGAGGTGACCTGACGGGGGTTAGACTCGAGGGCGACATTAGAGAAAACTTCCACCCTGGAGCGCAGTACTCTGAGCCGCAGGCCATCACAATGGGGACAGGAAGAAAGGCCGCTAAGCGCCGCCTGTGCGTGATGTAAACCAAGACATACTACGCACCTGTCATGAGTGTCCCCCGCCGTGATGTACCTGGTACATGGCTCCTTACATTTTCGAAAGCTCATCGCGTCCGCGAAGAGGAGTTAACACTGCTCGAAGAGATCGCTGGAGAACGCGAGACGATAGGGCACAGATGATTCGCTATTCCTGAAGGAATGAAATCTGAGCGAAATGGCGCGCTGCACCCAGGTATATCATGCGCGCGCATGCGCAGGGTGGTGCTATGCGCCATTTGGCCAATAGGATTGGCGGGATGGTATAGGGCTTCAGACATTCGTCACACCAGAGGTGTTCCCATACGTGGTGACGTCACCGCAGCATCGAAGTGACCTATGATAGGGAAGCCCAGTTTTAGCGTTTTTTAGCACTTCCGTTTCTGACGCGCAGACTCAAACGAAGCTTGACGACGTCAGCAACCTGTCTGCCAGATGTAAATCTTCTAAGTGGCTGTGCGTGCAAACTGCCATCGTTAATCTTGCAGAGACGGCGAGCTTGAGCGAGTTCTTTGTCGTGAGTGAGCAGGAGTAAGTATTCTGATTAATTATTTTGTATAGTATTTTAAAATGTAACGCCAGTACGCCATATTAAGTTAATTGCGTGCGAGCTTCTCCTGTCTGTACGGTAATGCGACAGAGAGCCGAGTGGTTATGATGCAATCGTTAGCCTATTTTTTACAAAAACTGTTTATACGGGGCCATAATGTAACATAGAAGGTAATGGAGCCCTTTATATATTGTCGTGTATCTTTAGAAATAAATAATGGACAAACAGAGTCTTTAAACGCCTCAGATGTAAAGTTATTCGCTGTCAAAGTGACGCCAAAATGAATGGGAGTCAATGGGAATGCTAACGCAAGTGAAGTTCAGCTAAAAGATGGCAGCCCCCACCCGACTTCAACTTGCGGTCGAGTTCCTTGCCCCTTGGGCGGCAACAAGACAAATAAATAATTATATACACTTATGATTATGTTTAATACTTTTTAAATAAGTATAAAGGTCAGTATTGTATATTATTTGATTTAAAATATTGATCAAATATAAACAAAGAAATAAGATAATTTTGCAAAACGTTAATTTCCAGCTGAATGTTTATGCATGCATGTATCATTGTTTGTGTGAAATAAATGCACACAAACACATTTATATATTTTTTTATATACGAGAGTGGCACTTACTGGGTGTATGTTGTATATTTATTATAGGCTATATACACAAATGACTGAAAAGAGAGAAGTCTCAGAGACCTTTATTTAAAATCATATTTTGCGGTTATATTTGTAGTATTTCAAGAAACAACTATATATATATATATATATATATATATATATATATATATATAGTATAAAGTAGCTGTTAAATTTGTTACTGGGTTAGTAAGTTGTCAAAGTCAGTGCTTTACAATGTAAACAGTATAAAATATATCTGCAGGGTGTACATTTTGTTGAATTCCTGACATGGCTTAGACTTGTTCTCCATTTTGTTCCACCTGTATATTGAGATGAGGAGCATGAAAACAGCATTATTACAAAGATAAACATTCAGACATGGCAACTGAGAAATGTACTGTTATGGCACCTTTTTAAACCTCTAATCAAATATGTAAAAAAAAATACTCCGTCAAGCAAGCTGGATTGTGCCCTCTTTCGAAAGGAGTCTATATACAGTACAACAGACTTCTGAATTTGGAACAAATCAAAGACAGACTTAATAATGTAGCATCACCCTCCTCCAGGATCACGTTAAGAAGAATTTCCAACAGGACAGCATCTGGCAACTATTGGGTATTACAAAAAAAAAAAAAAAGTGCCATGGTTTTGTCTCAAGATGCACATCAGTAATGTTTTTTTTTTTCCTAAATGCATGTTTACAAAAGCTACTTCAATGTTCTAAATTTAACTACAGCCTAATCCTGGCTTAATCCAAGCCCTGTCTGTGAAACTAGACCTAAAAGTTATAAGGAATTATGAACCGGTCCATTATATTTTGTATAGATTTAAAAAAAAAATTGTTTTGCATTCACATGCTTACAACTTCAACTGGTACACAGAACAGTTCTGTACATACTGCACATGCATAGTATTAGAGAAAACACACCTCAATAGTGCAAAAAAAAAAAAAAAAGGATTCTTCTTTTAAGAACTCTTAAGTTAATGTATATCACACAATCTCCTGAAAGACTAAGCATGCAAAAATATATGGTTAGTGTTGCACATTTATCTTCTATCATTCCAGTCAAACAACATTCTTTTATATTATTCAATAGACTGTTAACACACCAACAAACGTTAATATTTAATGGCACGTCAAACGTAATTATTTGAAGTTAATGGTAGGCCCCTAACAAGATACACAAACAACGTTGCTACCACTCACTAATTAGATTTCATTGAACAATTAAACCAAAGTAGGCAAAGTTACACTGTCGTTCACCAAGATAACAATTAAAATCAAACTTACAACGCAAAAAAACATTAATTACTCCGATGACCAATTTCTGAACTTACCGTTTGATCAATCGCAACCATTACTGAAGCATTTGGATGCAGTTATATCTGATTGGTTGCGCCCACGTTGGTCGATACTGATTGGCTCCCACCGAATGGCAGGTCCCGCCTACCATCCAGCTGCCAGTTACTGCCTTCCGGCTGTCAATGGCAGCCACTTCCTGCTGCCAGCTGCCGATTTTTTATCTGAACCCCTGCTGCAGCCGGATTTAACGTACAGCACTTGAATTCCCCAGTTTCTCCCGAACTACATGAAAGTAAGTGACTGTTGAACTGGGCGAAGAATAGAGTAAACTTTATTGTTCTGCTATGTGTGTCTGATATATGACTAAACACGTCGGCAAATTACATTTGATTCAATAGTTTTTGCTGCTTCCATAGACATATGTGTGTATTTTACAAACTACCAATGTATTATTTTACTAGTGATTATGTATATTTAAATGTATGAAACCAAAATAAACATTATGTGGTTGAAAACACTTCATATTAATTGTGATTATATGATAAGCTCTGAGCGCGTCCGTCTCTGGCTCAGTGCCAGCCAACGCGCGAAAGCTGTTTGAATCTGGCAGTTCTGTGACGTCACTGAACATTCTAAATCATACTCTCAGGGGCACATAAATAAGAATCCAATATATGGTGCAATAATGCTAAAAATGTTAAAATGTAATTTACATTTTAAGTTATTTTTGTTAAAATATATCTGCCGTGGAGGTATGCCCTCCCAGTGACACAACGAGGCCCCCTGGTTTTGTATGTCCTGGCGCCGACCCTGAGTGTATATAATTACTTCTTGGCTGAAAAATGGAAGTTGAAAATTTAACTGAAATAAGCACGAATCGGAGAATTTTGAGTTTAATGTGGGTTTCACTGGCTAGGACCACGCCACAAAAAAATTATGAAATTTTAGCTGAGCAGAGTGTTGGGAAAGAGGAAAAAGGGGTAGGGAAAGGAAATGGAATGATGGTCCGGTTGATCAGGGCATCTATAATTGGTGGCTCAGAGAGACTCAGGGTAAGGGCCCCATCTCTATCATATATTTAGGCCAGACAATTAGGACCCCTGATACAACCTGAAAGAAAATAGAATGTGGGATAAGGTTTGCTGAATGGATAAGAAATGGAGGGAAGGGTGGTTTCAAGGGAAAGAAACAAACAGTGCGGTATGAGGTGGCCCTATATATGGTGGTTTCGGAAGTCAGGCGATTGTTTAGGGCGTGGCCCTGGTATTGAACATCTGTTAACCAATTAACTTCATGTATTGTTAGTAAAGTAAACAATCAGATGAAGGCCATACTAGTCTTGTCCAAACGAGGGATAGCAAATCCTACAAGATCTCAGTTTAAAGACTGAAAATTGTTCAATAAATTGACTTGTAGTAAAAAATTTTACTTTAATTTTAACGGTATTGACAACATTTGTCAAGTTCTCAGATATGACAATGTATGTCCAATTAATCTAGTTTAATATTGTGAATAATAAAAAGTCCATAAAAATATTTTACTTGAAAATTGGATAACTCATTTACACAAGCCATTGTGCTTGGACCGCAATGTTCCCTTAAGTTAAACTGCATTGTTTCAGTTCCCATTCGAACGTTCACTCTTGTTATCTTTATGGGTAAAACTTTTTTCCATTCTGCTGAAGCCTGATTTGTTCACGTTTGTGTAGCTGCAAAAACCAATGGCACCAATGGTCTCTCAGTTTGGTTCACTATAGGCTACACAATCAGGGGAAGACTGCTGATCTGACAGTTGTCCACAAGGCAACCCTTCACAAGAAGGATAAGCCACAAACATTCATTGTTGACGGTTCACAGAGTGCTGTATCTAAGCATGTTAACAGAAAGTTGAGTGGAAGGAAAACGTGTGGAAGAAAAAGGATGCACAACCAACCGAGAGAACCACAGCCTTATGAGGATTGTCAAGCAAAATCAATTCAAGAATTTGAGTGAACTTCACAAGGAATGGACTGAGGCTTGGGTCAAGGCATCAAGAGCCACCACACACAGACATGTCAAGGAATTTGCTGAACCACAGACAATGTCATCTTACCTGGTCTAAGGAAAGAAGAACTGGACTGTTGCCCAGTGGTCCATTGTCCTCTTTTCAGATGAAAGCAAGTTTTGTCTTTTATTTGGAAACCAAGCTCCTAGAGTCTGGAGGAAGGGTGGAGAAGCTCATAGCCCAAGTTTCTTGAAGTCCAGTGTTAAGTTTCCACAGTCTGTGATGATTTGGGGTGCAATGTCATCTGCGGATGTTGGTCCATTGTGTGTGTTTTTTTTAACTAAAGTCACTGCACCCGTTTACCAAGACATTTTGGAGCACTTCATGCTTCCTTCTGCTGACCAGCTTTTTGAAGATTCTGATTTCTTTTTCCAGCAGGATTTGGCACCTGCCCACACTGCCAAAAGCAGCTGGTTGGTTAAATGGCCATGGTGTTGGTGTGCTTGATTGGCCAGTAAACTCACCAGACCTGAACCTTGACCTTTTGTCAAGAGGAAAATGAGGAAAAAAAGAGACCAAAAAATACAGATGAGCCAAAAGCCACTGCCAAAAAAACCTGGGCTTCCGTACCACCTCAGCAGTGCCACAAACTGATCACCTCCATGCCATGCCGATTTGGGGCAGTAATCAAAGCAAAACTAGTCCCTACCGATTATAGAGTACATGTTGTCCCCTTGGAATTATAAGGTTCTATCTCCATTCCGAGTAGTTTTGAGATATTGAGCGTCAGAGTTTTTGCATTCCATTTGACTGTAGATAGAACCTTATTGTTATTTTTAAAGGTCCCCTTCTTCTTGATTACATGTTTTAAACTTTAGTTAGTGTGTAATGCTGTTGTTAGAGTACAAATAATATCTGTAAATTTCTAAAGCTCAAAGTTAAATGCCATACGAGATATTTTATTAAACAGAATTTCGCCTACAAAAAACAACCCATTTGGACTACATCCCTCTAGTTCCTGCAGTAATGACGTCACTAAAACAGTTTTTTGACTAACCTCCGCCCACATGAATTCACAAAAATAACACTGTTATTTTTATCTCTGAGTCCAATCATCTTTGTTTGGCCTTCCCAGGGACGGTGTACTTGAAGATTAATGGTTACAATTTATGTTTAACTCAGTTCCCGAAAATTATAATCCACATGTAAAACTATGTGCAGCACATTTTGCTGAGGACAGCTTGCTGAGGACAACTTCATCTCTCAATCAGTTTAATGCCGGATTCGCACAAAGATTGTCTGTATATTTGGCTGTGTTGGGCCTGTGCGGTACTATCCTGGTGTGTGTATTGCCTATGTGTAAAGTGACGGCCTTTGTGGGAGCAAACATCATGACGGCACAGTTTTTCTGGGAAGGCTATGGATGAACTGAATCCTGCAGAGCAGCAGTCACATGCAGTGCAAAGCATCTGACACAAGATCTCCAGGCAGCTCGAGCTTTGATCTGCGCCTCTAAGCAATTTGTTTAGATAGTTATCAAGCTTATTAAGGTCTTCTCATTATAAATATACCTTTTCTTTTTATGTTTTTTAGATTTCTGGTTGCCCTTAGATTTACCAACAAGTAAAAAAACAGCGATTTCAAATGTGACCCTGAAGCACAAAACCAGTCTTAAGTCGCTGGGGTTTATTTTTAGCAATAGCAAAAAAAAAAAAAAAAAACATTGTATGGGTCAAAATTATCGATTTTTCTTTTATGTCAAAAATAATTAGGATATTAATTAAAGATCATGTTCCATGAAGATAGTTTGTACATTTCCTACCATAAGAATAAAAAAATCAAAAGAGCAAGAGGGTAGCAGTAACATTTCAACTGATAAACATTTACACAGCCATTTATGGTAATCTATGCTATTAGAAGTTATATACTATATATGTATTTATCTTTTTTTTTTCTTTTTTTTTTACATTTCTGAACCTCATAGAAATGTGGTGAGTGTTGTGCTGTAACACTGTGTAATACTGAGCTGATTAAATATTTTGTGGTAAGACCACTGACCAATGTTAACTGCTTGCAGACAAGCTATCAGTACGAATGCAGAAAGTACAGGCACGTCTGCCTAAAAAAAAAACAGCCATCTGTTACCCATATCTAACCCAGTTGCATTCCGTGGGGGTGGTCACTTCAACCCATGACTCAAAAAAAAAAAAAATCTTGATAACGGTGTAAAAATATCTCAATTCATGGGAAAGCCGCTGACTTGGTAACACAGGAAGAGAAACATATACGTGATAATGTCAAGTATACTTCATATACACCAACTGTATTATGTATTTTGAAAATTCATAGATTCAAACATTTCAAACATAGGCCTTCTGAAGCAACAATATGTATTTGTGTATAAAGTATCCATATTTAATTAACTTAAACCTTAATCTCTAGCTTCCGCTAAGTGTCATACGTTCGTTCACAAGATAGTTGTGTCCAGCAGATGATGTAGGAAAAGCATAAGCACCAGTGAGAATATGCTTGTCTGGCAAGAAAAAAAAGTTTTGTTTACAGCAAAGGAAAACCAGTGTCCTCTTGGCTTATAGCGAAATCCAAAATTTTTCTTTACAAAACGTGTTTTGTACTACTAATTTATGACCGGTGTTTTGTTTTGCTTTCTCCTCTGTGCTTCCACGTTCGTCACTTCTGCATTCATCCTTACGTTTGCCAATGTCCTACGTCATCCGCTGGACGAAGACCACTGTAGTGAATGAACAGGGCTCTCTTCCACCCTCAGTACCCATGGCTGAAGTGGCCTTGAGCAAGGCACTGAATCCCCAGTTGCTCCCCGGATGCCCATTTCTCAGGGTGTGTGTTCACTTCTCACTGCTGTGTGTGTGCACTTGGATGACTTAAATGCAGAGTAACAATTCCAGGTATGGGTTACCATATTGGCAACTGTCACGACTTTGACTTTTCGAGTATTTGACACTTAGCACTTTAAAAAAAATCAAGTAGTGTATCCAAGCCTTAAAGATGTTTTTCTGATAATGTGTAATAGTTTTTAATTTCGTAGTCAACTTTATTACTATAATTTACACTCAAAAAGATGATAGACATTCAAATTCATATATTAAAACGATTTTCTTTTTACATAACATAGGCTTGATTAGACTTTAAACTAAATTTTCGAATCAAAACATGTCCAGCTTCTAATGCGGGTCCATTTGAACTTGTTTGGCAGCTTTGGCTTAACATTCGGTATGACCAGTATTAGGAGGAAACAAGTCTAGCTAGTTAGACCTTACAACTGGTTTCCCTACCACATTTTTTGTATACAGCCATACCTATAAGTGAGAGCTACATATGACAATACAGAGACATTGGTAACGCTGTTAGAGATAACAGCAGTGTCTTCCTGAATTCATTCCTTCAAGGCAATAAGTTAAGAAACATGGTGTCTGCGGGACTTCAGATCTTGGGCATCTGCCAGGCTACACTCGGCTTCTTGGGAAGCAGCATTGTCTGTGGCTTGCCCAAATGGAAGGTGACGGCATTCATTGGATCCAACATTGTGACCAAGCAGAACTTTTGGGAAGGTTTATGGATGAACTGTGTGGTTCAGAGCACAGGACAGATGCAGTGTAAAGTGTACGACATTCTGCTGGCTCTTCCTCAAGATCTGCAGGGCACCCAAGCCTTGGTGATCATCGCCATTATCGCTGACATTGCAACACGTATGACGTTCTTTCTTATGACTGATATTGTGAGAGGTCAAGGAAGTTATAACTGTTTATCTAGGAGCATTCTTCAAAATATCTTCTATTATGTTGCACAGAGGAACATCATTTCAGAATCTTCATTTATTATAATTTATACCATATTCAAATGATTATGGCATCAGTTATGAATGGGATATAAAGGCCGCCTTAGTGGTCAGATCTACAAACAAATCTCTAAAAGTTGAAACAGAAAAACAAAAGCTTGAGATCGAAACTGCATCTGGATACCTGAATGCAAGTGAGGCACAAACACCTGAGCCCTTTTCAGAAGTCTCATGCAAATTCCCAAATAAAAATGGGCCCATGTCATCCAAGTCTAGAAGTTGGAATATGGTTAGTCTGTTAGCATGCAGACTAATGGAGACATGGTCTGTTTAACCGTATTCACCTCTTCATTCATTCATCTTTTTAGCATATAAACATCACATCACTGTCCACTGTACACCATTGTAACTTCTGAAATGATGTGGGAGGGCTTTTGGAAGAGCTGCATGATCCGAAGCACAGGCCAAATGCAGTGCAAACCTTATGAGTCCCCACTCACACAGGCACAGATCTGCAGGCCGCTCGGGCCCTCACAGCGATGCCGATCCTTTTGGGAGCAGTGGGTCTTGTTTTTGCCTTCATAGGAGGAAAATACACCATCTTCATGAACCAATTCAAAAGATCCGAAGGAAGAACCGCCACAGCAGCTGGCGTCACATCCATGTTTGCTGGAGTTCTCTGCCTGCCTGTTTCCTGGTCAGTTGTGGTGAAAGTTTTTTTACAACCCACAGATGGCTGACTCACAGCGAAGGGAGATCGGTGGTGACATTTACATATGTCGGTTGGGGTGCATCCATCATCCTGATATTTGGTTGAGGAATGCTCTGCACCACCATCTGTAAAGACAAAACAGAAGATGACGGCAGTCGTTCAGTGAAGTATCTGATCGTGCGCTCTTTGCAGGTAGGTTCCAGAAAGGTGGGCTCCCACAGGAGGCAGCCCATCTCTGTGAGGACGCTGCACAGTGGCGCTCCATCTGTCAGGTCCCAGTAGAGTCAGAAAGCCCTTTTGAATCACGGCACACCTCCTTCTGTGGGCTCCCATGAGAGCAGGCCGTCAACTACAAAGTCTCAGCTTGCCAGAGCCGAATCGATGCCAGTCTGAGCAGGACGAGGGAGTGTCGACTAAGTCCCATCTGATTGATGATGGGTTGGATCAGATACTGGCCACCTCTGAATTGAATATGCTTTCAGACATATATTTGATTAATGAGGAGACACCGAAAATCCAAGATATGTATTTATTAAGGGATTTACATGCACTTGGGCAGTCATGTATTGCCACTGTGAAAATGAAGAATGTGTGATAAAAGTACTATATATGTTACGGAGCCCCCCACATGACATGCAAGAAAAAATAAATAAATAGTGAGCACGATTTACTAATTCGTTCCCTCAATGTACTAAAACGTGCACACGATTACTATTGCATTCCCTCGATTTACTATTGTGTTCACTCGATTTGCTAAATCGTGCGCACAATTTATAAATCGAGGGAATGCAATAGTAATAATGTGCATGTTTTAGTACATTGAGGGAACGAATTAGTAAATTGTGCACATGATTTGGCTTAATATTTATTCCTGCATGTCATGTGCGGGGCTCTGTAATATGTTATTAGCTGAACATTAGTTTTATTTAAAATTAATAATGATCTCATTTGCTTATTTAGTTTTTTATATTTATTTATTTAGAGAATTTGAGGCACTTTAGAAAGTGCAGCTGATTGAGATGAAGATTTGCACTGTAAATTACACTCAGGCCTCAGGAGTTATGATTATTATTATTGTTTTATAGTTCATTTTAATAGCTTCCATTCATTTTATACCTTAATGTGTGTATATTTACACTATTTAGTGCATGTTCCTGATTGTATGTGGTAAAAATGTTTTTCCATCATGTTATTTGAATACATAATGTAATTTACTCTACTTAGCTGTGTTCTCCTTTATTGGGTAAAAAATTAAAAAAAGACATATAAAAACACATAGAACAAACATATACAAAATTCTCAGTTTCGTTTAAATAGTAGGTTGTCTTCCTGCTAGGAAATGAACATATTTCTAGTTGAAATAGTCATAAAAGCACAGCTATATGATCTTTGTCACACGGTGGTCTTCCAGAGATGGACAATGGTTCGTTTCAAATGTTACAAGGGAGGGAAAAGAACCCTCTGTTCATTGTTAACCTTCCATGTATGTCAGCTCGAGCCCTGAATGAAACGGCAGATCCAGGCCAAACCGGTTTAACAGACAGTATCACTTCATGAAAATTCTTTGCATTTTTGTCTGGACACAGAGTGTTTAAAAAGAGTCCAACATAATGTGTTGTAGTGAAGCCTAAGCTAAAGAGATAAAAAAGAAAGGAAGAAGAAAAACTCTTAATATTTATTCATTTTGCTTAAAAAATTGAATTAGCTCTTCTATGTTATGAAATATAGAGTAAACACTTCCTGAATGCCTTTGCATACACTCTTATAATATTTGTTTAGTCACAGCACTGTTTCTCCCTATTCTGCATGTTTCTAAAAAGAAATGCAAAGCATAAATCGTAATATTTTGGAAATTGTTAATTCACTTACTCATGTATATTTGTCTCTTAAATATGGACGAATTGTCACAAAATCAAATGTATTGTATTGGTTTCTATTGAGTATGTTTATTTATGCACATATGGTATAGCGTTCTTGGATATTGAGTAACACTTTATTTTAAGGTGTCTTTGTTACAGTTTAATTATACATTTAAGTACTGTGTAATATTAATAAACTACATGTACTTACTGTAAGGTTAGGGTTAGGATTAGGGTTTGTCTTACTTGCTTGGAATCATGCTTAATTAATTGTTATTATAATAGTAATTACAAGGTGTAACAAGGAAACCTTAAAATAAAGTGATTATGAAATTTTCTTGTAAAATAGCACACACTCACAATCTGTTTGTGTGTTTTATTTGTCGCATGACACCAGCGGAAATAAAACAGTTTCGAAAGTTTAGCGGTCAGAGTATCGAGGAGTGGCAAACTGAAAGGTTAGATGTAACTAGGGAAAGGCAGATTTGTGACCACACACCTTCAATATTTTCTTACAAAATCCTTTAGGTTCATGGACTTTACTTGAACAATGTAAAGTTTTGCACTGTGTACCAGTGCCAGGTTAAATAATTTGGTGCCAATACAAACAGATAGATCACGTTTGAACTTTTCTCTGTCACTAGCTTCTCTGGAGAACAAAGGTATTGTCAAAACAAGTGATACTATGATTTCTAAAAAAATACCACCACCTATTGGTGGAATAAGCTGCATGGATTCTTGAGAACATTTGGTCACCGGGTTACTCTTGTGTGATCCTAAAATCATGGATTGCATCTAAAACTTTTCTGATACAAATAAATGGGACCTGGAATGTACCCGCTGTCCTTCTTCCACTCCTCCACCTCAACTACAGTCACACATCTCCATTTCTGCTCGTCCTCCAGTGCTCTGATCATCTGCTCCAGCTCAGCCTTGTACTCCCGGTTATTACTGTTCCAAAAGGGCATATCAAAAAGCCATGTTTTATGATTCAGGCTATTAGTTTTAACACCTCAAACATGGGTGAATCAAAATGTGGATTCTTTACTGTATGTCAGACTGATCCAGCAAATTCATTTCAACACTGTTATGGTTTTAATAACTCTGTAATAACTGGTTATCTTTATTACAAACAGTCTGATATAGCAACATGACATCTAAAACAGGCATTCCTGATAAGAAAATACAGATTACATTTTGAAAGTTAAAGCCTAAAATGAAAACCCACAGCATGGTAACAAGCTTCAATAGTATTTTCATCTTGACCGAGCAGGCATTGCATAAGCTGCTGATAAAGTCCAGTTTTCATTTTCTTCAGCTTTTTTTGTCACCCCTAACTTCACCAGGTTCATCACGTTCTCTTGTGCCCACCAAAAATGCAAGTAAAGCAATGCTTACATGTGCAGAGATCACATCCTGGACAGCGGCCTTCTCTCTGTCACCTCTGAAAAATGAGCTCACACACTCATCTGCCAACAAGAGGGCACGGTAATCCAGTAGAGCTATATCCTGAGAAATCAAATTACACATGAAACTGTTTTACTGGGAAAAGTCCTATAGGGCAATTTCTTACAGAATATTTTTATGACCTCTTTACAAGTCCATACATTTATATGAGGTTTATATAAATGTTAAAGATATATGTACACATATACAGGAGTACTGCTGATTGCTTTTGGATAAAATCATGCATATATATGCATTTGTAAATATACAGAGCTGGGTTGATTACGAATTGTAATCTGTAGCTGATTCCAAATTGTAGTTAATAACTAGTATTAGTTAGTAACGTAATCCACTACATTACACACTTTAGGTAATATAATTAGACTACTTTTAGATTACTTTTTACCTAACTCGTTTATCACATTTATTTAAATAGGACAGTCTTGTGGCAATATGGCTGTGACATAAAAATACAAAGAGTAAGATATTTCATTCTCTTTACATACAAAATGCATTAAACGTGATATTACATTAAGGTTTCCCAAACTAGGGTTTGTGAAGGAACTGAAGGGGGTTTACGAGTGTAATGAAAAGCTAATAATTAATTAAATCATAACAATGTTGAAATTGAAACAAATTATTTTGAAATAATTCAAACTAAAAAAACTTATTGAGGAAATGAAATATTTTATTTTGTATTTTACTGTTTGAAAGACATAGAAATACATGGTTAAATAACCTACAGTGATAATTCAAATAAAAACTGATGTGTTTATCAGTGCTTTATGCAATGTTGAAATACTTCTTAAACCTGAAGTGATGCTTGTAAATCCAGTGGTCAAATTCTGAATGTATAGGTGGTGGGCTAAAAAAAATTTTTTTTTTAAACATTACACATTAAACCAATTTAATAAAACACATTTGAAAATAGTATCACGATTTAATTAATCAGTACCTCATTCAAATGTTATTTAGCTGAGAGCGTGCACTTACATCACTGCAGTATTGAAAATTCCTTAAATTCTATTCTTCGTCCTTCCAGTAGAGGGTGGCAAAGAAAATCAACAACAAAGTATCCCAAACAAACTCCCCACTCAAGAAAACATCAGATTTATATTCCACAATCGCCCAACCTATGGCTTAATAAGAAAATGGACGCTTTTAAAGAGTTTTAAACACTTTTCGACTGCTTCACAGAGATTTCCATGTAGGGGAGCACACCAAATCCGGTTTGCATTGTTGTGGTTTAGCGGAGACTGGAAAACTCCTCGCCGTGGATCGGGCCTATTTCAGCTCATAACATATTCAAGGTAACCGATTGATATTTAGCTGGTTTCCTTCCTAAATCCTAAAAATTAATATATATTCGCAGATATTTTCTTTACAGTTTAACTTGACATTTCGCCGCTGCAAACGGAGTAAATACGCTAGCGTATGTCTATCTTATGTTAGGTTTTAAGAAAGAAGCTCGAGCTTTGCTAAGTCTTATAACGTTACTTCTTGCTGGCTCGCTTTAGAATGGCAGACTGTGTCTGACTCAGAAAAGGGTGAAGACTGATTTTGTTTTCCATGAACATGAATAAAGTCGTTAATACATGGCATTGTATGTAAAAAAAATCATTCGCGTGTGTGCGACTTACCTGTGGTCGTCTGACCCCATGCATCTTCAATGTGAGTTGTGAAAGTAGCACTTAGGATAAATAGAAACATGTTACACTCATGATAATGCAAAGAAGGTGAATTATTTAATTAATAATTATTTGACATTAAAAAAAAAAAACTGGGACTTGAGTATAAAGTACAAAGAGTACACAATGAGAAAGTACTTGACTTTCACAGTCTTTGTTTTCAGGTGCTTAAGGAATCACAATGTCAATTTTAAGTCTGAAGAAGAAGCAACCAAAGACTTTTAAAGTCAAAGTCAGCACCATGGATGCTGAAATGGAATTCAGTTGTGAGGTATGGAAACATATATGAAAATACAAAACTGTGATTTGGTTTGGTCTGCCTGTATAATCATGTTTTTTGGTTTATATGTGTCTTATAGGTCAAATGGAAAGGGAAGGATTTGTTTGACCTGGTGTGTCGGACCATTGGTTTGAGGGAAACCTGGTTCTTTGGACTTCGATACACAGTGAAAGACACTTATGCCTGGCTGAAGCCTGATAAACGGGTGAGATGTGCAGTGCAGAGCTGGTGCTGAGAGCATTATATAGTAATATAGGAATACCCTGACGAGTTTTTTGTTTTTTTTAAAAAATCCGTCTAGGTTTTGGATCAAGAAGTTCCAAAGGACTCCCCGATAACATTTCATTTTCTTGCAATTCTTCCCCGAGAAAGTTGAGGATGAGCTTGTTCAGGAAATTACTCAGCACCTCTTCTTCTTACAAGTATGTGGGAGTTGTTCTTGTGAATCTGGCATGATTTCTCTCCGTGATGGTTTTATCTGCTCTACAGAAACCTCTTTTTTGGTTTGCAATGATTTATCTAGTTTTCTTTGAGCAAAGGTCTTCTAGAGTTGAAAGACTCTCCCATTTTATTTTTTTACCAAGGGTCAAAAAGCAGATACTAGATGAGGAGATATTTTGCTCTCCAGAAGCCTCTGTTCTTTTGGCGTCGTATGCTGTTCAAGCCAAGGTAGGTCTCTGTATCAGTGTTTGATCTAATTATTATATAGTGTCTAATATTAAATATTTCCTGTTTGTCTTCCTTACTGTAGTATGGGGACTATGATCCAAACTTTCACAAGCCAGGTTTCTTAGCTCAAGATGAACTCTTGCCCAAAAGAGTGAGTAATGGCTGTACCACTTGAGAATGGGTTCATTTATCAATCTCCAGCATCTGCATATATTAACCTGGCTTGTGTGTTTAATTGTCTAGGTGCTGATGCAGTACCAGATGACAGCAGACATGTGGGAAGAGAAGATAACAGCTTGGTATGCTGAACACAGAAAACATCAACAAGGTAAGACCGTGCATGTCCTGTTGTGTCCAAGTCAGCCGCCTGGCCATGAAAGGCACACTGTGTTTGTTTTTGTGTTTGTAGGGATGAAGCTGAGATGGAGTATCTAAAAATAGCGCAGGATCTAGAGATGTATGGAGTTAGTTACTTTTCTATTACAGTAAGTCTCTATTTTTATTTATTAAATATTTCTTTATTGGAAGAAAATAATACAAAAATAATACAAAATCTCACAGCAAAACAAGAAGGGACACAGAGCTGCTTCTTGGAGTTGATGCTCAGGGTCTTCACATTCTACAACCCCAACAATAAGCTTAGCCCCAACAAATCCTTCCCCTGGAGTGGAATCCGAAACATCTCATACAGCGAGAAAGAGGTTGGGAGGAAAGAAAATCCTGACCAAAAATAAAAATGAAAATACAAAATGATGTAAACATACCATTTGTGTTTTTTCTTAGTTTACTATCAAACCGTTGGACAAGAAAAAGGACGTTTTTAAATTCTACTCCTCTCAGCTCAGAGTGAACAAACTGGTGAGTTACTTTATAAGTGTTTCTGTAATAAGTGTTTCAAAACAGTTGCTAATGTCATTTGTGTAAATTAGATCTTACAGCTGTGTATTGGGAACCACGACCTGTTTCATGAGGAGGAGGAAGGTGGATTCCATAGAGGTTCAACAGATGAAGGCACAGGCCAAAGAAGAGAAGGCCAGGAAAAAGGTCTGTTGCATTTCTTAAGATTTGTTCTCTTCAGTTCTTTTGAATTATTCATTTAATGTTTATTGTGCTAATCGAGCATTCATTTAAAGGGTTAGTTCACCCAATAATCAAAATTATTTCATTAATAACCCTCATGTCGTTGCAAACCCGTGAGACCTCCGTTCATCCTCGGAACACAGTTTAAGATATTTTAGATTTAGTCCAACAGCTCTCTGTCCCGCCATTGAAAGTGTGTGTACGTCATACTGACCATGTCCAGAAATGTAAGAAAAACATCTTCAAAGTAGTCCATGTGACATCAGAGGGTCAGTTAGAATTTTTTTGAAGCATCGAAAATAAATTTTGGTCCAAAAATAGCAAAAGCTATGACTTTATTCAGCGTTGTCTTCTCTTCCGTGTCTGTTGTGAGTGCATTCACTGCAGTGTAGTGATATCCGGTTAGCGAACGAATCACTCAATGTAACCAGATCTTCTTGAACCAGTTCACCAAATCGAACTGAATCGTTTGAAATGGTTCGCATCTCAAATAAGCATTAATCCACAAATGACTTAAGCTGTTAACTTTAATGTGGCTGACACTCCCTCTGAGTTAAAACAAAATCAATATCCCGGTGTAATTCATTTACTCAAACAGTACACTGACTGAACTGCTGTGAAGAGAGAAGATGAACACCGAGCCCGAGGCCAGATAACGAACAATAGACTGACTCGTTCTTGAGTCAAGAACTGGTTGCATCGGTTTTCGGATCACTAGTAGTTCTTTCGGACAGTTCGATTCAATAAACCGGTTGAAGAAAATGTTTCACCGGTTCTTTTGCGCTCAACATATTGGCATCATTGGCGATGATTGCCCTTGATTCAAGCCTTCGGTTTACCCGCGCTCATAACACTAGCACAGAATCAGTTCAGAATCAATCACCAAAAGAATCAGTTCAGTTCAGACGCCCTGTGTGTCGGTCTGCTTCACGCTGAATCACACATGCGCAGTATCATCAGCTCCTCGGTTCTCGAATCAGACGCGTCTGACAGAAACTGTTCTTGAGAACGAGTCAATGTTGTGTTCGTTATCTGGCTCAGCTCGGTGTTCATCTTCAGTTCTCTCTTCACAGCAGTTCAGTCAGAGTACTGTTTGAGTACACAAATTACTCCGGGATATTGGAGTGTCAGCCACATTAAAAAAGTTAACAGCTTAAGACATTTGTGGATTAATGCTTATTGGAGACGTGAACCGTTTTAAATGATTCAGTTCAATTTGGTGAACTGGTTCAAAAAGATCCGGTTACATCAAATTATTCGTTCGTGAACCGGATATCACAAACTCCAGTGTTTTGAAATCTCACAACAGACCGCAAGAGAAGACAATGCTGAATAAAGTCGCGTTTTTTGCTATTTTTGGACCAAAATGTATTTTCAATGCTTCAAAAAATTCTAACTGACCCTCTGATGTCACATGGACTACTTTGATGGTGTTTTTGTTACCTTTCTGGACATGGACAGTATACCATACACACAGTTTCAATGGAGGGACTGAGAGCTCTCCGACTAAATCTAAAATATCTTAAACTGTGTTCTGAAGATGAACGGAGGTCTCACAGGTTTGGAACGACATGAGGGTGAGTTATTAATGACATAATTTTTTTTTTATTGGGTGAACTAACCCTTTAAATATAATGAACCATACGCCTATAAGCATTAACAAAACATGGAGGCTTAATATATACCAACTTATACGTTTAGCTTCAGTATGGGCAGGATAAGGCACAACACTGTTCAAAACTTTGGTGTAAGTAAATTTGTTACAGGTACACCTCAGTAAATTTAGAATGTCGTGGAAAAGTTCTTTTATTTCAGCGATTCAACTCATATTGTGAAACTTGTGTATTAAAAAAATTCAGTGTACATAGACTGAAGTGGTCTAAGTCTTTTGGTTCTTTTAATTGTGATGATTTTGGCTCACATTTAACAAAAACCCACCAGTCTCAACAAATTAGAAAACTTAATGAGACAAATAAAAAATTTTTTTAGTGAATTGTTGGCCTTCTGGAAAGTGTGTTCATTTACTGTACATGTACTCAATACTTGGTAGATGGTTGTTTTGCTTTAATTACTGCCCCAATTTGACGTGGCGTGGAGGTGATCAGTTTGTGGCACTGCTGAGGTGGTATGGAAGGTTTCTTTGATGGTGGCTTTCAGCTCATCTGCATTTTTTGGTCTTTTCTTTCACATCTTCATCTTGACAATAGCCCATAGATTGGGTTCAGGTCTGAAGAGTTTGCTGGCCAGTCAAGCACACCAACACCATGGTCATTTAACCAACTTATGTTGCTTTTGGCAGTGTGGGCAGGTGCCAAATCCTTCTGGAAAATTAAATTAGCATCTAAAAATGCTGGTCAGCAGAAGGAGGCATGAAGTGCTCCAAAATTTCTTGGTAAACGGGTGCAATGACTTTGGTTCTCAAAAAACACATTGGACCAACGCCAGCAGATGACATTGCAGCCCAAATGATCACATACTGTGGAAACTTGATGCTGGACTTAAATCAACTTGGGCTATGAGCTTCTCCACCCTTCTTCCAGACTCTAGGACCTGGGTTTCCAAATGAAACTTGCTCTCATCTGAAAAGAGGATTTGGACCAATGGCAGCAGTCCAGTTCTTCTTCTCTGTGTCTGTGGTTCAGCAAATTCCTTGACACATCTGTGTGTGGTGGCCCTTGATGCCTCAGTCCATTCCTTGTGAAGTTCACTCAAATTCTTAAATCAATTTTGCTTGACAATCCTCATATGGCTGTGGTTCTCTCGGTTGGTTGTGGATCTTTTTTTCCACACTTTTTCCTTCCACTCAACTTTCTGTTAACATGCTTAGATACAGCACTCTGTGAACAGCCAGCTTCTTTGGCATTGAATGTTTGTGGCTTACCCTCCTTGTCAGGGGTGTCAATAGCCGTGTTTCTACTATCGAGCTAAGACCGGGCGTGCTAGTGCGTGCCAGGGCCAGTCGCGTTTCAACTGTCACTTCCGGGGCTTAATCGTGCCTCGCCGTGGCTTCCTTGGGGCCAACGGCCAGGTTTTTTCGGCCCGACAAAATCCTTTGGCCAAAGCGGGCCAGCTGGGGCTAGAGGAGGGGTTACGAACAAAGGCGGAGTTTCTACGTGTCTGGAGAGTTTCAGCGCGGATCATTTCAGAAAGATAACAACTTTAAACCACAGCATTAAATACTTTTTAAAACTCAGTTGAGCTTCAAACTACTCTTAGTCAGCAGCGAGTGTTTTGAAATAACTTGATCCGATGTGGATTATAATCACTAACAAGGCAGAAATATTTATAAGCGATATTGTAAAAGACTATGCACGATAAA